>NW_006927384.1:0-3907 GCF_000298275.1 Orycteropus afer afer | reverse complement strand
AAGAACTAACAAACCTGCCCTGGAGGAAGTAGAGCAGGAATGCTCCTTGGAAGCAAGAATGGACAGACTTCGTCTCACCTACTTTGGTCATGTTGTCAAAAGGGATCGTTTTCTGGAGAAGGATGTTATGCTTGGTAAAGTGGAGGATCAAAAAAAGAGGGGAAGGCCCTCAACATGACGAATTGATAAGGCGGCTGTAGCGATGGGCTCAGACGTAGTAGGGATCATGAAGCTGGCACAGGACCAGGCAGTGTTTCATTCTGTTGTACATAAGGTTGCTATGAGTTGAAGACAACTTGACGACACATGAGAAAAGCAATAACAACATAGTCTTAGGGGTCCACCAGACCATCCAACCAGTAATTCTGGTGATTATTGTGTTTTTTAATTTTTTTCCACATTTTTCCCCCCACTCTATCCAGTATCTCCAGTTTTGATCCCTTCCCAAGTGGTTGACATTGGTAGCCGGGTGCCATCTAGTTCTTCTGGTCTTGAGGTCCATCATATCCTTAGACTGATTGCTTCCAAATGCCCTAGGTTTTCTCCATCCTTCTTTGCTTCAGATGAAAGGAGACCATTAGCTGCATCTTAGATGGCCACTCGAAAGATTTTAAGACCCCAGTCACTACTCACCAAAGTAGGTTGTAGAACAAGATTTTTATGTATTATGTTCTGTCAATTGAGCCTGTTATCCCCCAATATACTATGGTCCTGAGTCGGCAGACCCAGTGGTTCTGGCTCAGGATTGCATTAAATGTGTCGATTGCTTTGGGTAGTATTGATATTTTCACAATATACAGTCTTCCCATCTATGAACAAGGCAGGTTCTTCCATTTATATAGATTCCTTGTAGTTTCTTGTAGTAGCATTTTACAGTTTTCTTTGTATAGGTCTTTTGTGTCTCTGGTAAGATTTATTCCCAGATATTTTATCTTTTTGATAGCTATTGTAAATGTATTGCTTTCCTTATTTCTTTTTCAGAAGCCTCTTTGTTGGTGTAGAGGAATCCAACTGATTTTTGTATGTTGACCTTAGTTCCAGTAGTATTTTTTTTTTTCCTGAGTCTCTTGGATTTTCTATGTACAGGATCATGTCTTCTGCAAATAGAGATAGCTTTACGTCCTGTTTGCCAGTTTGGATGCCTTTTATTTCTCTTTATTGCCTTATTGTCCTGGCTAGAACTTCCAAGACAATGTGAAATAGGAGAGGGGATAGAGGGCATCCTTGTCTGGTTCCTGTTCGTAAGGGAAATGCTTTGAGTCTTTCTCCATTAACAGTAATGTTGGCCATTGGCTTTGTGTATATGCCCTTTATTATGTTGAAGAATTTCCCCTATATCCTTATTTTGCTGAGACTTCTGAACAGGAATGGGTGTTGCATTTTATCAAGTGTTTTTCCTGCATCAATTGATATGATCATATGGTTCTTTTTGTTTTGCTTATGTGGTGGATTACATTAATTATTTTTCTGATGTTGAACCATCCTTGCATGTTGTTGTTATTGATGTTGTTGTTATGTGCTGTTGAGTGGACCCGACTCATAGCTACCCCTCATTGAGTTTCTGAGGCAGTACCACTGTGGAAGTAGATTGCTCAACCTTCCTTCCATGGAGTGGCTGGTGGGTTAGCAGTCAAGTGCCTTAAGCACTACACTACCAGAGCTCCTAGGTATAAATCCCATTTGGTCACAATGTATCTTTTTTTTTTTTTATTCTGTTGGCTAGGATTTTGTTGAAGATTTTTGAGCCTATATTCATGAGGCATATTGGTCTGTAGTTTTCTTTTTTAGTTGTGTCTTTCCTGGTTTTGGTGTCATTTTTATGCTTGCTTCATAAAATGATTTTGGAAATATTCCATCTTTTTCTATGTTATGGAATAGTTTGAGTAGTGTAGGTGTCAACTCTTCCCTGAACATTTGGTAAAATTATGCAGTGAAGCCATCAGAGCCAGGACTTTTTCTTGTGAGAAGTTTTTTTTTTTTTTTTTTTTTTTTTTTAATGACCTGTTCAATTTCTTCCTTTATTGTGGGTCTGTTCAAGTATTCTATCTCCAACTGAGATAGTTTAGGTAGGGTTTGTGTTTCTAGACACTTCTAGGTTCTCAAATCTGTTGGAGTACAGCTCTTCATAGGATTCTGTTAGTATCTTTTTTATTTCAGTTGGTTCTGTTGTGATGTCATCCTTTTTGTTTACTATTCTTGTAATTTACATCTTCTCTTTCTTTTCTTTTGTTAGATTTGCCAATGGTTTGTCAATTTTGTTAATATTTTCAAAGAACCAGCTTCTTGTTTTGTTGATTTTATCTATTTTTTTTTGTTTTCAGTTTCATTTATTTCTACTCTGATCTTTATTATTTCCTTACTTCTAGATACTGTAGGTTTCTTTTGTTGTTCTTTTTCTAGTTGTTGGAGTTGATGAGTTAGAGTGTTGATTTGGTTTCTTTCCTCTTTTTTTGGTGCATGTATTTATTGCTATTAACTGACTTCTGAGTACTGTTTTTGTCTTGTCCCATAGGTTTTGGTAAGATGTATCTTCATTCTCATTTGTTTCTAGGAATTTTTTTTTATTTCACATGTTATTTCTTACATTACCAAGTAGTTTTTGAGCAGTGTATTATTCAACTTCCACATGTTTGATATTTTCCCTTCATCTTCCTATTATTGATTTCTAATTTTATGGTGTTGTAGTCTGAGAAGATGCTTTGTAGTATTTCAGTGTTTTTGAATTTATTGAGACTTATTTTATGTCTTAACATATGATCTATTCTGAAGAATGATCCATGTGCACTGGGAAAGAATGTAAATTGTGCTTTTGTTGGGTGGAGTGCTCTGTATATGTCTATGAGGTCGAGTTGGTTGATTGTGTTGTTGAGTTCTTCCGTATCTTTGTTGAGTTTTATTCTAGTTGACCTGTCCCTCTTTGAAAGTGGTGTGTTAAAGTCACCTACTACTATTGTAGAATTGTCTATTTTTCCTTTCAATTCAGTTAATATTTGCTTTATGTATTTTGGAGCACTTTCATGGGTGCATAGATATTTATTGTGGTAATGTCTTCTTCATCAATTGACCTTTTTAGCATCATATAGTGTCCTTCTTTGTCCCTTATGCTATTTTTCACCTTGAAATTAATATTATCACTCCTGCTTTTTTTGTTGTTTCCATTGGCTTGGTATATTTTTTTCCACACCTTAACTCTTAATCTTTTTTTTTTTAATCTTTGTGTCTAAGCTGGGAGTCTTGTAGGCAGCATATCGATGGGTCTTCTTTTCTTATCCAGTCTGCCACTCTCTTTCTCTTGACTGATGCATTTAGTCCATTCCCATTGAGTGAAATTAGTGTTAGGTATGAATTGATTGCTGTCATTCTATTGTGATTTTTGTTGTGTTGTGGGAGATTTCCTTGGTCCAAATAGTTTTCTGTGCTGAGTTCATTTTGTTATCAAGTGTTTTCTCTCTTTTCTTCTTCTTTATGTTGCTTTTGTGCTTACTAAGCCCATATATGCATTTTCCTTCTTTCTGGGTTTCCTTAGGGGAATTGTAATTTTCTCTGTGGTTATCTTGGAGTGAATTCTTCTCTCTTTAATTTTGGAACAGTATGTTCTATAAGAACATTGTCCTGTCTTCCTGTCTATTTGGAAGTATTGTATTTAGAATTTTTATGAAATATTCTTGAATATAAAAAACTCTAGGTGATCATAGGGGATCAATGAAGAATTTGTATTTGTAAGTATAAAAGTCTTACATATATTTTAAATAAATGGTTCTCAAAATGTGTTCCTTAGGTAAGTAGCACTAGCATTTCCTGGGAACTTGTTACAAATGTACATTACAAGCCCCATCCCAAACTTTAATCAGAAACTCTAGGGTTGAGGTCTAGCAATCTGCTCTTTACAAGCCTTCCAGGTGACTCT
>NW_006927383.1:7292-7742 GCF_000298275.1 Orycteropus afer afer | reverse complement strand
GAAACCTCTCCTACCACCCTTACCTGTGTTCCTGCAGCTGACTCTTCCTCTGCCAAATTCCTAGGCCTTTTAATCCCCTTTCTCCTGCTCTCCTGCACTGCTGCTTTGGGAGTGCCTGATTTCCCTCTCCTTACTTGGATCCCTGCAGCTGACTGTTCCTCTGTCCAGGTTCCTTGCTTTTAATCCCCTTTTTCCTGCTCTCCCACACTGCTGCTTTGGGCATGTCTGAGTTCCTCTCCTCACCTGGATCCCTTCAGCTGAATGCTCCTCTGTCTAGGTTCCTGGCTTTTAATCCCCTTTCTCCTGCTCTCCTGCACTGCTGCTTTGGGTGTGCCTGTCTTCCCTCTCCTCACTTGGATCCCTGTAGCTGACTGCTTCTCTGTCAGGTTCCTGGCTTTTAATCCCCTTTTTCCAACTCTCCTGCACTGCTGCTTTGGGCGTGCCTGAGTT
>NW_006927383.1:4993-5905 GCF_000298275.1 Orycteropus afer afer | reverse complement strand
ACCAACCTTAAAGATAAGGATAAAGTAAAGCTCTCGGGACCTCCATTTGCTGACATGGCATGACTCAAATTGAGGAGAAACAGCTGCAGACATCCCTTAATAATCGGAATATGGAATGTACAAAGTATGAATCTAGGAAAATTGGAAGTTGTCAAAAATGAAATGGTATGCATAAAGATTGATATCTTAGGCATTAGTGAGCTGAAATGGACTGGTTTTGGCCATTTTGAATCAGATGTTCATATGACCAATCTGCTATGCCGGGAATGACAATTTGAAGAGGAACGGTGTGGCATTCATCATTACAAAGGATGTTTCAAAATCTGTCCTGAAGTACAATGCTATTGGTGATAGGATAATATCCATACACCTACAAGGAAAACTAGTTACTACAACTATTGTTCAAATTTATGCACCAACCACCAAAGCCAAATATGAGGATTTTGGAGATTTGTATAAACTTCTGCAGTCTGAAAATGACTGAACATGCAATCAAGATGTGTTAATTATCACTGGTGACAGGAATGCAAAAGTTGGAAATAAAGAAGAATCACTGGTAGTTGGAAAATTTGGCCTTGGTGACAGAGATAATGCTGCAGATCATATGAAAGAATTTTGCAAGACCAATGAGTTATTCATTGCAAATACCTTTTTTCAACAACACAAATGGCAGCTATAGACATGGACTTCACCAGACAGAGTACATGGGAATCAGACTGACTACATCTGGGACAAGAGGCACTGGAAAAGCTCAATATCTTTAGCCAGAGCAAGGCCAGGAGCTGATTGTGGAACAGATCATCAACTGCTCATATGTAAGTTCAACTTGAAGTTCAAGACAATTAAAACAAGTGCACAAGAGCCAAAATATAACCTTCAGTATATCCCTCCTGAATTTAGAGACCATCTAAA
>NW_006927383.1:4328-4893 GCF_000298275.1 Orycteropus afer afer | reverse complement strand
CTTCTCAGAGTAGCACCAACCTTAAAGATAAGGATAAAGTAAAGCTCTCGGGACCTCCATTTGCTGACATGGCATGACTCAAATTGAGGAGAAACGGCTGCAGACATCCCTTAATAATCGGAATATGGAATGACTGAACATGCAATCAAGATGTGTTAATTATCACTGGTGACAGGAATGCTAAAGTTGGAAATAAAGAAGAATCACTGGTAGTTGGAAAATTTGGCCTTGGTGACAGAGATAATGCTGCAGATCACATGAAAGAATTTTGCAAGACCAATGAGTTATTCATTGCAAATACCTTTATTCAACAACACAAATGGCAGCTATAGACGTGGACTTCACCAGGCAGAGTACATGGGAATCAGACTGACTACATCTGGGACAAGAGGCACTGGAAAAGCTCAATATCTTTAGCCAGAGAAAGGCCAGGAGCTGATTGTGGAACAGATCATCAACTGCTCATATGAAAGTTCAACTTGAAGTTCAAGACAATTAAAACAAGTGCACAAGAGCCAAAATATAACCTTCAGTATATCCCTCCTGAATTTAGAGACCATCTAAA
>NW_006927383.1:3123-3631 GCF_000298275.1 Orycteropus afer afer | reverse complement strand
ATTATGGGTAACATTGAGAAGAATGGGAATTCCAGAACACTTAATTGTACTCATGAGGAACCTGTACATAGACCAGGAGGCTGTCATTCAAACAGCACAAGGGGACACTGCATGGTTTACAATCAAGAAGGGAGTGCATCAGGGTTGTATCTTTCCACTATACTTATTCAATCCGTATGCTGAGTAAAAATCCAAGAAGGTGGGCTATATGAAGAACTAGGCATCAGGATTGGAGGAAGAATCATTAACAACCTGCGATATGCTGACAGCACAACTTTGCTCGCTGAAAGTGGGGATGGCTTGAAGCACTTACTGGTGAAGAATGAAGAATACAGTCTGCAGTATGGATTACACCTTAATATAGAGAAAACAAAAGTCTTCACAACTGGACCTATAAGCAGCATCATGATAACTTGAGAAAAGATTGAAGTTGTCAAAGACTTCACGTTGCTTGGTTCTACCATTGACGCCAATGGAAGCAGCAGACAATGTATAGCACTGGGCAAAT
>NW_006927383.1:1404-2978 GCF_000298275.1 Orycteropus afer afer | reverse complement strand
GTGGACTGCTAAAAGAACTAACAAATCTGTCCTGGAGGAAGTGCAGCCAGAATGCTCCTTGGAAGTGAGAATGGCCAGACTTTGCCGCACCTACTTTGGTCATGTTGTCAGAAGGGACCATTCCCTGGAGAAGGATATCATGCTTGGTAAGATGGAAGGTCGACAAAGGAGGGTAAGGTCTTCAACGAGATGGACTGACACTGTGGCTTCAGTGATAGGCTCAAGAATAGCAGGGATTGCAGAGCTGGCATGGGCAGTGTTTCATTCTGCTGTGCATAGGGTCACTATGAGTCAGAGATGACTCAACAGCACCTAACAACAATAACAGTGTCAAAAGTGCCAGCTACCAAACAGGGCTGTGCAAGAAACACAGGGCTTGCTCTGCAAGAGTGCACACTTCCAAAGAGGAAGGGGCAGGACCAAGCACTGCTGACTGTGTGGGCATTGGGGAGAGCCTGCTGCTCTTTGAGGAAGACAGAATGACAGAACTAAAGAGAATGATTTAAAAGCAAACTTGCAGTGGGGGGAGTTTGATTGGACATGAGTGGGTTGTGGTAGGGAGGGCCATGTCTATGGTAACTGGGAGGCTGGGCAAGGTAAAGGAAGAGGACACACTCTCTGGTTGCCTGATCACCAATGTGTGTGCTGGTGCAGTCCTGGGCAAGTGGAGCCAGCTATCTGATTGCTGCTCTGACTGGAACACGGCTTGCAATAATTCAGAATGGCCACACTCTGCCAGTTAGCAGTTTTCCTCTCATTGGTGTTCTGTCTACTTCTTTATCTTCTTCTTTGAAGCTCTGGGATCCAGGTTTGTCATCTGTAGCTGTTTTCCTTGTTTTTCCAAGTCTTTGGTGTGGAGGGTCTGGATACTGTGTCTCCCTAGTCCTTCATCTTGGACCCTTTTTCCACTATCTTTTTAAAGTCTGTAAAATGTGAAGTTCTATGCATTTTTCAATTACGATATTGGTCACCTGTGGTTTCTACCTACTGTTCTTAATCCTATGCCTGTCATTTCAGTCAAATCATTAGTCTTTCCAAGGACATGCTACAGAACATGTGGCTTTGGCTTTGCTGGTTTTTCATATTGAGCATTTGTTTTCTAGTTCATTTATTTTTGCTCTCATGTTTATACTTTCTTTTTTTTTCTATTTTTTTTAAGTGTAACCAGAGCAGCATTTAGTCCACAGTTAATATTTCCCTAGTTTATTGTCAAGACTCTTCTGAGTATTTCACCATGGAAAAGCAGGAAATTGGCAGATATTTTAATTTTCAGAAAGTTAGAAATATTTTCTAGTTTCCTATCTTTCCAGTTCTAGTATCTCTAGCATCCATACTCCAACAATCTTTTGACCAATAATTCACTGATTGCAATCCCTTGTCACTATCCTTCACCCCACTCAGGTCCTTATTTCCCTCTTTAACAAGACTAAATTCTATTATCTGTTGCAAACTCCATCCTCTCCATCACCACATCAGAGATCATGGTTGGCAAGCCACCAGCCCCTCCCAGGCATGCTCAGAGCTGGGGTCCAAGTCTTGTAAATGACTGAGATTGATTATCTGAAAAATACTGA
>NW_006927383.1:0-504 GCF_000298275.1 Orycteropus afer afer | reverse complement strand
TCCTTGTCTACCTTCCTAGCTGGCCATGTCTCCTCTGGCTACTTTTTTCTTCTACCCTAATCTTTTGTTTTCCCCCACCTAAATCACAATTTATTTTATTTTATTTTTTTCAGTGTTCCCTTCCCTCTGCTTCCACCCCTGGTAACCAACAAAGAAAGTTTCCTTCCATATATAAACCTTCCAATGCTTACCCCAATCTTTTAAGAGAGGAATTCCCCAGGACTCATAATTGACTTTAATCTCTTTTCTGTCTTTCATCATTCCTTGCTTGGTCTTACCTAGTTCCCCAAGATTAAATTTGCAGCCCAGGATTCGTTCCTGAATTTCAGACGCCAGTCCATCTGCCCACAGAACATCGTCATTGATGTCAGCAGACAACTAATGGCATAATCTACAGATGTAATATAATCCATGTAGATATTTCAATCACTTATTCTACATAAGTGGAAAAGCTGATCTTAAAATTGCTATGAAAATGTAAAATAAAAACTGGCATGGTTATCA
>NW_006927382.1:4926-6180 GCF_000298275.1 Orycteropus afer afer | reverse complement strand
AAAAAAAGGAGGTTTCCTAAAAAACACTTTTGGGAGCCCTAAAATTTTTGTTTATTCCACTATATTTGATCATTGTGCTACCTGCAAAAATATACATAAGTCAGGACAGTTTGCTCAGGGTTACGTGTGTAGGAGGACAGGAATAGCCCATATTATTTGTAAATTATGGCAAGTAGAGAAAAACAAAGAAAAAATAAGAACTGTAAACTTCACACTTATGAATAACCACTCTGATATTTTTCTGAATTTGTACTTATGCATGTATGATACATATATATTTATATAAGTGGGATATACTGTAGTTTTTATACTGTTTTCATTTAATACTGTTAGGAGTGTTTCTAGTGTGTTGTACTATACAATTCTTCATAAGCCCATTTAAATGCTGCATTAAAATTTTATTTCAAGGAAACACCTTAGATGATTTTACTCATCTTTAATTGTTGGAAAGTTAGGTTGTCTCTAGTTTTTTACTGTTAAATAATATTCTAGTGTTTTTCCTTTTACATAGATTTATAGTCCAGTTTTATTTACTTCCTAAATTTAAAAGTTCTCTTAAATTATTTCTAGTGTGATATTTGATTCTAATTTAAAAATGCTCATCCTGTTTTCTTCAATCCACTATAGCTCCAAAAACACTTCTTAGAAGAGTCCCCCCCCCTTTTTTTAAATTGTGCTTTACGTGCAAATTTATGGAGCAGAATTTGTTTTACATTTAACAGTTTGTGTACACTTGGTTGCACTCCCCAGTTACCATCCCCAACCCTAACCCACTGTCCTCCTCTCCCTTCCCAGTGACCCTCCCATCCTTGTGTCCATCTTAGTTATGTACTTGTCTGTCCAGCTTTTCTTCCATGTAAATGTTGCCCCTCTGGTACCCCATGGTCAATTGCTCTAAAGAATGTATGTCCATAGAGTAGGTGGGTGCATCGCCCTGGGTTTGGTGTTCTGCATGTAAGTCTTATTACTGTTGGGCCAAGAGCCAGCCCTTGGTAGTGGGTTTTATTCCAGCCCCAAAGTGTATCCTAAGGCCATAGTCTTGGAGGTCCCATCAGACTCCATCTGACCAGTTATTCTGGTCATTATTGTTTTTGTATTTTGTTCCACGTTTTTTCTCCCACCCTATCCAGGATCTCTAGTTTTGATCCCTTTCCTAGTGGTCAGCATTGATAGCCAGGCACCATCTAGTTGTGGTCTTGAGGTCCATCATGTCCTAGAGCTGATTGTTTCCAAATGCCTTTGGTTTTCTTCACT
>NW_006927382.1:2159-2816 GCF_000298275.1 Orycteropus afer afer | reverse complement strand
GTCGCTATGAGTTGGAAATGACTCGACGGCACTTAACAACAACAACAACAACAACAACAACAAGTATCTGTGCAAGATTAACTTCAGCTGAATCAATCATTGGGCTCGAGTATATTCCTGTTCACCAAACCCCATCTCATCTTCTTAGTTGTCTATGTATTTGTCTGTAGCCTTGTGTTTGGTGTTAGTGATAACACAATATTGTGGATATACTGGTATTAGCCTCTGTCATCTCTATCTTCTGTGCACAATTCAGTGTCCATCCTTTCCCCAATGTTGTCATGCTGGTTACAGACTTTTTCCATACCATCCTTCCCCTTAACCAACTCAGTGTGTGGCCTCCAACTAGTCCAAAAGCGTAGTGCCTAAGGCACTTGACTACTAACCAGAAGGCTGGTGGTTCAAACCCACCAGTCACTCCTCGGAAGCAAGGTTGGACAATCTACTTCCGTAGTGATACTGCTTCGGCAGCCCAAGGAGGGGTCACTATGAGTTGGGTCCAACTCAATGGCATATAACAACAACAACCTTCCCTCCCATCCCCAGTAACCTACAAAGTGAGTCCCTTCCCTAAGCAAACCCTTCCTTGACTTTTTACAGTAATGGGCTCATACAATATTTGTCCTTCTGCAATTGACTTATTTCACTCAGCATAAT
>NW_006927382.1:0-1929 GCF_000298275.1 Orycteropus afer afer | reverse complement strand
ACTGGTTCAAATGGTATTTCTATTTTCAGTTTTTTAAGGAAATGCCATACCATTTGCCACAATGGTTGTACCATTTTACAGTCCCTCCAGCAGTATATGAGAGTTCCAATATTTCTGCAACCTCACCAGCATTTGTTATTTTCTGTCCTGTTGAACTTCGCTATTATTGCTGGGGTGAGATGATATCTCATCATTGCTCTGATTTGTATCTCTCTCATGGCTAATGATCATGAGCAATTTCATCTTTAGTGAAGTGTCTGTTCATGTCCCTTGCCCATTTTTGAATTGGATTGTTTGTCTTATTGGTGTTGAGATGTTGAAGCTTTCTATAAATTTTGGAGACAAGTCCTTAGTCAGATATGTCATAGGCAAATATTTTCTCCTATTCTGTAGGTTCTCTTTTTACTCTTTTGGAGAAGTCTTTCGATGCACATAAAAATTTAATTTTTAAAAGGTCCCAGTCATCTAGCTTCTCTTTCACCTCCTGTGCATTCTCGGTTATGCTTGATAGTCTATTTATGCCATAAATTAGGGCCCTAGATTTGCCCCTTATTTTCCTTATTGCCCTTGCTAGGACTTCCAATACAATGAACTTTATAATTTTGGGGTTTACATTTAAGTCTTTGATCCAACTTGAGTTTGTTTTTGTGTGTGGGGTGAGGTGTGGGTCTTGTTTCATTTTTCTGCAAGTGGATATCCAATTTTGCCAGCACCATTTGTTAAAGAGGCTATCTCTTCCCCATTTAATGGGTTTTGGCCACTTGTCAAAGATTAGCTGTCCATAGATAGATGGGTCTATTTCTGGGTTTTCAATTCTGTTCCTTTGGTCTATCTCTCTATCAATGTACCAATACCATGCTGTCTTGACTACTGTGCCTGAATAGTAGGTTTTGAGGTCTGGGAGTATGAGACCTCTCACTTTTTTCTTCTTCAGTAGTGGTCTCTTTCCTGTCCATATGAAGTCAGTAATTGATTTTTCCATATCCTTAAAAAATTTTGTTGGTATCTGGATCTAGATTGCTTTGGGTCATATTGACATTTTCACAATACTCAGTGTTTCTATCCATGAACAAGGCAGGTTCTTCCATTTATGTAGATACCTTGTAGTTTCTTGTAATAGTGCTTTATAGTTTTCTTTGTAGAGGTAGGTCTTTTGTGTCTCTGGTAAGATTCATTCCTAGATATTTTATCTTTTTGGTAGCTATTGTAAATTGTATTATTTCCCATATTTATTTTTCAGAGGCCTCTTTGTCAATGTAGGCAAATCCAACTGATTTTTGTATGTTGACCTTGTATCCTGACACTTTGCTAAGCCTCTCTGTTAGTTCCAGTAATTTTTTTTTGCTGAGTCTTTTGGGTTTTCTATGTATAGAATCATGTCATCTGCAAATAGATAGCTTTACTTCTTCTTTGCCAATTTGGATGCCTTTTATTTCTCTTTCTTTCCTTACTGCCCTAGCTAGGACTTCCAATACAATGTTAAATAGAAGTGGTGATAGAGGTCATCCTTGTCTGGTTCCTATTCATAAGGGGAATGCTTTGAGTCTTTCTCTGTTAACAACAATGTTTTGCATATATGCCCTTTATTACGTTGAGGAATTTTCCTTCTATCCCTATTTTGCTGAGAGTTCTGAACAGGAATAGGTGTTGGATTTTATCAAATGCCTTTTCTGTGTCGATTGATATGATCATATGGTTCTTTTATTTTGTTTTGTGTATGTGGTGGATTACATTGATTGTTTTTCTGATGTTGAACCATCCTTGAATACCAGGTATGAACCCCACTTGGTCAGGATGTATTATTTTTTTTTGATATGTTGTTGGATTCTGTTGGCTAGGATTTTGTTGAAGATTTTTGCATCTATATTCATGAGGGATATTGGTCTGTAGTTTTCCTTTTTAGTGGTGTCTTTCCCTGGTTTTGGTATC
>NW_006927381.1:1940-7179 GCF_000298275.1 Orycteropus afer afer | reverse complement strand
TAAATTTTGGTCAATGACATGAGACAAAGTATATGTGAACTGCTGTATGAAAAGTGAATTTACTCTGTAAATCTTCACCCAAATCCTAATTAAAAAAAAAGAAGTTGGTAAAAAATCTTCAATTTCTTTGGTTTAGATTTAGCAGCTCTATTGATTAATGTATTAGTATGATCAAAAAAAATAAATCCCAAAAGTAATATCCTCTTAAAAATGGAGGGCATGGCCATATTTCCATTCTTTTACACAAATCAATAAAATATTAATCTAGCACTTAGATTATCCTCAGTGAACATCTATCCCAATGAAGAGTTGAACTACCCTACTCTCAACCAATAATATATATTTCAATATTGATTCATTTTATTAGCTATTTGGGTATTGTAAAAGTTTAAAGACTTGTCTATTAATCAGTAGACTGGAGGTTCAATTTCATCCAGAGTTGCCTCAGAAGAAAGGCTTGCCAATCTACTTCTGAAAAATCAGTCACTGAAAACCCTACCAAGTACAGTTCTACTTTAATACACATGGAGTTGCCATGAATCAGAATCAACTTGATGACAACTGATTTGATACTGAGATTACTCAATACACCCACAAGAATAAGCAATATACCCCTACAATAGAAAAAAACAGAGTGCTAAGGAGATAATTAACATTAATTTAAAAACACACAAATGGTATCTAAATAACAATTAAAATTAATATAGCTTTGCAAGGAGGGATCCCCATGAGTTAAAGGCAATATTCACGCTAAGGACCAATAGACAGAAAAAATGACCTAGAGCTGTACTCTATGACATGGGTTTACTGGGAGTTATGTATAGGCAGTCCAGGGGCAGCAGGTTGGATGAACAGGAGAGAAAGAGAGAGAAAAAACCATGCTACTCTACAGTACAGGCAAGTTATATACTGGAGTATGTAAAAGAGAGTCGTTGTCAAAGCTCACATGACCCTCAGCTCCCATTCCTGTATGTCCAAGTTCCAGGAAACAGAGCTCTGAGTCCAGGTGTCCTGGTGAGTCTCTTGGGGCTGTTTCAAGTCCTGGCTTATAGGCCAGCATGTCTGCACCAATGGTCAAAACAGGACAGCCCCACAAGCCCCTACAGTGGCTTCTCAAGCCCCTACAGTGGTTAGTCAAGACTATCATCATCTTTAGGTATACATAATGTTTCCCCTACAATCTTAAAAGTCAGAACTCTGAAAAAAAAAAATCTAGTTTATGTATGCTCTACATATAAACAGACACCAAATTCCTTGAACCTGAAATGCAGTGCTTAGTGTTCAAAAGGAAGATTGGGCAATCTACTTCTGTAGAGATATCACCTCGGAAATCCAAGGAGAGATCACTATGAGTTGAATGGACTTGGCGGTAGTGAGTTTGGTTTGGTTTCGTGTTCCTAAGGGAATAGTGATATTAAAGCAATATTAGGGGACTTTGGGGAAGTACATGCTAATTTTTAGATCTAACAAACCATATAACTAAAAGAATGCTGAGAAAAATAATTTCCCTGTTCAGTAAGAACACATTTATTTGACAATCTTATAGGCCTATGAGTATGGACATGGATTCATTTTAAAAAAAAGAAAAGAAAAGAAACTTTTTATTGTGATTTGGGTGAAAGTCTAGAGAATAAATCAGTTTTCCATTAAAAAAAAATTTTTTTTAATATCATTGATTGGAATCCCCTCAATGTAACATCACTCCTCCCACTTCCTCCCTGTGTTTCTCATTTCCATTCCTCCTTTCCTAACCCTTCCTACTGTCTGAACTTTTTCCTTGGGTAAATTCTGCCTTCTTGATCTCAAGCAGTTGATTGTTCTAAGGAATGTATACCTCCCTAGTGTTATTGCTCACCTTACAGATTTGTCAATTATTTGGCTGAAAATTGCCACTGGGATTAGATTAGTTTTAGGTCCAAAGGGTAACTAAAGGCCATATTATTGAGGGTTCCACCAATCTATTACCAACCAGTAAGCTTGCTCTTTTTTATGATTTTGAGTTTTGTTCTACATATTTCTCCCATGCTATCTAGGACATTCTAATATAATCAGAGTGGTCAGCATTAATAGCCAGGCACCATCCAGTTCTGGTCTCAAGGTAATGGACGCTGAGGTTCACCTGGTCCATTAGTAGTTTACACTAATTGTTTCCATGTGTTTTTGATTTTGTTCACTCTTCTTTGCTTCAGACTTGGAGAGACCTTGAATGGCTGCACATAAGCTCTTAAGATCCCAGTTGCTATTCACTGAATTCGGATGTAGAAAGTGATTGCCTATTTGTCATCAACTAATCAAACTAGCGGGAGCTCCGATGGCATAGTGCCTAAGGCATTTGACTGCTAACTAGAAGGCTGGTGGTTCAAACCCACCATCTACTCCTCAGAAGGAAGGGTGGGCAATCTACTTCCGTAGTGATACTGCCTTGGAAATCCCAAGAAGGGTCTCTGTGAGTCAGATCTGACTCAACGGCAGTGAGTTTGGTTTTTGGTTAGTCAAACTAGTCAGATTGGCTTTGGCCATCAATAAAGCTTTCACCTTTGCACATTAAAATTGGGCAGAAAAAAGGGCAATAAAATAAGTTGGTAGCACCTTCCACTCTTAGTTTTCGTTCACTGTTTTAGTAATGATAAGAGGACAACAGTCCACAGTAGTTGTCTTGATGAAGGTTATAGATCTCCTGATCTTATTTGGCAAAAATACTCTGTGATTGCATCCATGTTTTTCTTTTTTTAATTTTAAATTATGTTCAAATCCAAAATCTAAGAATTATTAATTAAAGTTATAAAAATTATAACTCCAAGAGAGGTCTTAAGAAATCTTTATTTACACTATCTTTTAGAGTTGGTATAAGAATTATGTGAGTTTATACCTGTTAAATGCTTAGAACAAAAACTAACACATAATAGGTACTATTAAAGTGTTTATATTTACTATTATTGTAAAGCCCAGGGAAGGTTGAGTACCACTAGGGAATCTAAGGATTTCTTGATTGAAACATACATTACCAAGTTTCCATCATTGTTGTTGTTACTTCTTTTGTTGTTGTTGTTATGTGCTGTCAAGTCAAACCCAACTAATAGCAATCCCTCCTTGGGTTTCCAAGGCAGTATCACTATAGAAGTAGATTGCCCCATCTTCCTTTTACGGCTTCCCAAATAGTTCTTATGACATTGCCTTCTGTACTTTGTGTTTGAACACAACTAAATAGACCAGAAGAAAACTTCAAAGAGCTGTTTGTAAAGCTAAGGACTTTTATTATTTAATAGAACTAATTTAATGTATTACTTAGCAACATAATTATTATATAAACAATAAATATATATATAGTAGTATGGATTTATGGTTCTTAAGGTGAATTCATCTTCATGAACGACAATATATACTTAAAATAGAATTGGTTCAGCAATACATTAAAATGAAACAGCATAGTGCCTCTGGCTCTCTGAATTCTAATAATCTTGGCTTCTATGACAAGATAATTGGATTTCTTATCTAAATATTGGATATTCCTCACCCACTAAATGAAAGTCAAAATTCTTTTCTGGATAAAACTTTAAATTATCAAGTATGATGCTGGGTTAATCACTCAAAGGACCACTATAAATTATGTATTTAAAAAAACTTTCAGATGATCTTGGTTACTTTTAAAAGTGCATATGTGAAAATCGGAAACCCAAGGAGGGGTTGCTATGAATCGGACCTGACTCGATGGCATATAGCAACAACAACAACAATGTGAAAATCTAATTTCAAAATCAAGAAATTATTGGAAAGCTAGTGTCTAAATTAGAAATTACTGCTTCTTAATTTCTAGCTGAGATTCACCAAATTTTTACTGTCTGTCATGAGATTATTTAACTTTGGGCAATTTAATCCTCAAAATTGTTCATTAGAAACCTTAGAGAAGATGGTTTAGATTTTACAACTTTTAATATCCCATAATTTATATTTACAGATGCATGTATATTTCATAATAAAATTATTTTTACCATAAGAGCCATATCAATTGCTGTTCTTTGATTTATTAAAATGCTATAATATTTTATTTGTATTTCACCTATAAATTAAAATATGAAATATGGTATGAGCTGTCCCCTAAAGTAGATCACAAAATCAAATTTTAAATAAAAAGTCTGGTATTCAAGGGCAAATTTGATAATCAGGCATAAGTATTTAAATTATGATTCAGAAAGTTATCACCCAAAATATGATGGCACTAGCTCACATCAACTTTATTGCCCAAAATAACACTCTTCACGTCACAGTCACCTCTGGTTACTAATTGTGTGCTGAAGACAGACAGAATTCTTCATATGCCACTGTGACTCAAGATTGGTACAATGGTTCCAGTAACATGGTGGACTAGGCAGAAAGATTGCACAGACCTTCTTCAACAAAGAAAAGGGAAACCAATTAACACAGACACACAAGATAATCCTGGGCCCCTGAGCCTTGAAGGGAAGGATATAGAAGTGGACTAAACCCCAACTAGCAGAAGAATTTGCATGAAAATACCAAAAAGGAGACAGACGGAGCTACAGTCTGGCAGCGATCCTGAGCAATCTTAACAGCACGGCACAGACACTTTGGAGATTCCAGAGTGGTGGTAGGACCTAAAAATCAGCCCTGCTAGCCAGGGACTGCATGTAAGCCTGCTCTAGTGCCTGGGGAATAAACAGAGAAAGTGAAGAGAAAGGCGGGCTGAGCTGTGAACTTTTGCCTGTCTGGAGGACACTGCCATTTTGAATGTTCACAAGCAGCCTGACCATTTTGGATATTTAAAGACACAGCGCTCTTCCAGATTCTAGGGGCTTAAGAACAGGTTCTGCTTGCCAGCAACCCCAAGGACACTCCGGACCCACACCTGCAAGACTGAAAAGGTGAGACATTCTTCTTATTACTCTTATACCCCACCCCACTTGGTGAACGGAGGTGCGGTCACCCCCTACTCCCACCTACCTTCTGGGCCCACAGGAACTCCATCACAGTCTGTGTGCTCAGACGGAGCCTGGGTGTTCTGCCCTGTCCCCCACTGATTTTTTTTCTTTTTAATTTTATTTTCTTTTTTCTGGTGATTAGTTTGCTTGTATTTGTCTGTTTTAAAACAACTATCATTATTAATACTTTTGTCCTTTTTACTATTATTCTTATTCTTCCCCTCCCAGGTCCTAGTTATCAGCTTTTTTTCTTTTCCCTGTTCCTGGTTGAATTTTTTTTTAATTTATTTAATGTTTTTCTC
>NW_006927381.1:0-525 GCF_000298275.1 Orycteropus afer afer | reverse complement strand
CATTAATACACAAGATGACATATCCCAGAAACCACAGCTATGGACATATCCAAACTAAAATGACCTTACAAGATTGTAAACAGGGAAACAGAGATATCAATTGGTAAGTGAGGACAACTAAACAAAAAGAAGGAAAAGACTGTGTAGCTATGGAACTTCTAAATGGTGAGGAAGTTAAGAGAGTTGCAAGATACAATGCCCTGTTCTAAACTCAGGGATAAAATTATAAATCATAGGGTCACCTCAAGGAAAAATGATAAACCTTCACATCACAATAAAAAAGAGGACAAGCACAAATATTGAGCATATACGAAAACAGCAACAAAGGAAATGATAACACGATTCATAAACATAATGAGCTCTGCACAGAAAATAATAGGGAACAAAGAAACCAGAGACATCATGAAAAAACACATAACAAAGTGACAGAAACAAATTCAAACTTATCAATAATTACACTGAATGTTAATGGATTAAATGCACCACTCAAGAGATGGAGAGTTGCAGATTGGATAAGAAAACAAA
>NW_006927380.1:7829-8424 GCF_000298275.1 Orycteropus afer afer | reverse complement strand
GTTGAACTTGCATATGAGCAGTTGATGGTCGGTTCCACAATCAGCTCCTCGCCTGGTTTTGGCTGAAGATATTGAGCTTTTCCACCGCCTCTTGCCACAGATGTAGTCTGATTCCTGTGTGTTCCATGTGGTGAAGTCCACATTAGACAAATAGAGATAAGTATTAATTTGAGTGAAGAGAAGGGCAATATACCAAATGTGAGGGGTCAATATGGTGGCATTGAGGAAGAGAAAGACATAGAGAGGTACGTGGGAGGTACAGACAACAAAGATGAACCCTTTTGCACAGATAGTACTGTGTTGTCAGTGAAGGCAAACATGGGTATACAGGTGGATAGATGGGTGGACATGCTGAACTCTTAGGTGTCTATGAAACGGGGAGTGTACCCAAGAACATGTATAGGGTTGGCAGACAATGGTCCTATAAGTTTATGTGTATGATCTAAATTCCCAGGTGTATAGTAGAGCTGACAAGGGGCAAAGTTGTAGTCACTGCTTGATCACAGCCAGCTACCCAGAGGGACCGAGTAGTTGAACCTGTGGGCTTGGGACCATAGTCACAGAGGACATCAAGCTCAATTGGCATAACATACTA
>NW_006927380.1:4047-5384 GCF_000298275.1 Orycteropus afer afer | reverse complement strand
TTGGGGGAGAAAAAATTAAAAGCCCAGCAGTAGGTTTGGGTTTCAGGCATAGTTGAATCCAGGTACTTAAATAATTGCATTAGGAATCCATCTCTTCCAATCCCTAAGATCATCTTCCACCTTATCCTATTCATTAGTGACAAGTCACTAAGTCCAGCATACACTCAGAGGGAGTGGAACCACACAAAGTGTGTATACCAGGAGGCAGGGATTCTTCTGGCATCATCTCGAGGCAGCCTTTCCCACTGAGCTGGCAAAATGGCCTCCAGTAGCTTCAGGGAGATGTTTCTTCTCTCACCAACTCCAGCAGATAAAGATTGCTTCTTTCCTGATACCACCTGCAAAGTTTCCTGGGCTGGCCCTCAAGGGCCTGGCTTAGGTCATAGCTCTGAACTGTGGTTCCAGGGGAATGAAGTGTGATGACGTCATGGAACTAGCTTCATCCTAAGCACACAGACTTAGGTGGGACAAGGGTGATTCCATAAGGAAAATCAGGGCAAAAGAGGATGGAGAAGATATTGAGAGGGTAAGTCATCAGATATCTTCTACAGGGAGTCAGAGAAGGCTTCCGAAAGGAAGAGGAAGAGTCTGAGCTGAGACCCGAAGAAGAAGTAGGAGTTAATCAAGGGGAGAAAGGCATGCTGGGTGCATTAGTTACCTATTGCTGTGTAACAAATTACTCCAAACTTAAAATTTAAAAGCCATAAACATTACCTTGCAGTTTCTCAGAATCAGCAATCAAAAGCAGCTTAGGTGGGTGGTTTTGGCTCAGGGTCTATCATGAGGTTGAAGTCAAGTTGTTGGCCAAGGCTGCAGTCTCTTTGCCTGGAGGTGGAGGTGAAGGATGTATTTCCAAGCTCACACTAGTGGCTGTTGGCAGGAGGCTTCAATTCCTTCCCACGTGAACCTCTCCATAGCAACCCTCATGACAAGCTTCCTCCAGAGCCAGTGATTTGAAAGAGACAGAGTTCTCCTTTTATGAAGTAGTTTCCAAGGTACACATTATCACTTCCACTTTATTCTATTCGTTAGTGACAAGTCACTAAGTGCAGCTTGTGCTCAAAGGGAAGGGAACCACACAGGGTGTGTACAGCAGGAGGCAGGACTCATCGAGAGTCATTTTGGAGGCACGCTACACACTGAGTAAGGGTATAAAAGCATGTGTTGTTGTTAGGTGCTATCAAGTTGACTACAACTCATAGAGACCCTATATAGAACAGAACCAAACACTGCCTGTTCCTGCACCAGCCTCAAAAGCCTCGCTATGCTTGAGCCTGTCATTGCATCCACTGTGTCAATCCATCTCATTGACAGTCTTCTCCTTTTTTTTTTTTTTT
>NW_006927380.1:0-3157 GCF_000298275.1 Orycteropus afer afer | reverse complement strand
GATGTGACATGACTCAAAACGGGAAGAAAGAGCTGCAAACATTCATTAATAATCGGAACATAGAATGTAAAAAGTGTGATCTTAGGAAAATTGAAAGATGTCAAAAATGAAATGGAATGCATAAAGATCAATATCCTAGGCATTAGTGAGCTGAAATGGACTGGTTTTGGCCATTTTGAATCAGACAACCATATGTCTACTATGCTGGAAATTACAAATTGAAGAGAAATGGCCTGGCATTCATTATCACAAAGAATGTTTCAAGATCTATCCTAAAGTACAATGCTGTCAGTGATAGGATAATATCCATATGCCTACAAAGAAGACCAATTAATACTACTATTATTCATATTTACATAACAATTACCAAAGCCAAAGATGAGGAAATTGAAGATTTTTACCATCTTCTGCAGTCTGAAATTGACCAAACATGTCATCAAGATGTGTTAATTATTATTGGTGATTGGAATGCAAAAGTTGGAAACAAAGAAGAATCACCAGTAGTTGGAAAATATAGCCTTGGTGATAGATATGATGCTGGTGATTGCATGAAAGAATTTCACAGGACCAATGACTTATTCATTGCAAACACCGTTTTTCAACAACATAAACGGTGGCTATACACCTGGAATCCACCAGATGGAATACACAGGAATCAGATCAATTACATCTGTGGAAAGTGACAATGGAGAAGCTCAATATCTTCAGCCAAAACTAGGCCAAGAGCTGACTGGAACAGACCATCAATTACTCATATGCAAGTTCAAGTTGAAGCTGAAGACAATTAAAACAAGTTCCCAAGAGCCTTGCTTATATCCCACCTGAATTTAAAGACCATCTAAAGAATAAATTTGATGCATTGAACACCAATGACAGAAAACCAGAGGAATTGTGGGATGACATCAAGAACATCATACTTGAAGAAAGCAAAAGGTCATTAAAAAGACTGAAAAGGAAGAAAAGACCAAAGTGGATGTCAGAAGAGACTCTGAAACTTGCTCCTGAATGGAAAGTAGCTAAAGCAAATGGAAGAAATGACAAGAAAAAAGAGTTAAACAGAAGATTTCAAAGAGCAGTTTGAGAAGACAAAATCAATTATTATAATGAAACATGCAAAGACCTGGAATTAGAAAACCAAAAGGGAAGAACATTCTGGGTATTTCTCAAGTTGAAATAATTGAAGAAAAAAATTCAATTCTCGAGCTGAAATATTGTAAGATTCTATGGGCAAAACACTGAATTATGAAGGAAACATCAAAAGAAGAATCACTGTACCAAAAATAACTGCTTGGTGTTCATCTATTTCAAGACATGGCATATAATCAAGAACATATGGTACTGAAGGAAGAAGTCCAAGCTGCAATGAAGGAATTGCCAAAAACATGGCTCCAGGAATTGACAGAGTACCCATTGAGATGTTTCAACAAATGGACATTGCGCTGGAGGCATTTATCAAAGTACTATGCCAAGAGATTTGGAACACAGCTACCTGGCCAACTGACTAGAAGAGATCTATAATTCTACCCATTCCAAAAAAAGGTGATCCAACAGAATGTGGAAATTATTAACCAATATCATTAATATCACATGCAAGTCAAATTTTGCTGAAGACAATTCAAAAACAGTTGCAGCAGTATACTGACAGGGAACTTCCAGACATACAAGCTGGATTAAGAAGAGGACATGGAATAGGGGATGTCATTGCTGATGATAGATGGATCTTGGCTGAAAGCAAAGAATATGAGAAAGATGTTTACTTGTGTTTTATTGACTATGCAAAAGCATTCGACTGTGTGGATCATAACAAATTATGGATAACATCGAGAAGAATGAGAATTCCGGAACACTTAATTGTGCTCATGAGGAACCTGTACATAGACCAGGAGGCCATCATTTGAAAAGAACAAGAGGATACTGTATGGTTTAAAATCAGGAATGGAGGGCGTCAGAGTTGTATCCTTTCACCATACCTATTCAACTGTATGCTGAGCAAACAATCTGAGAAGCTGGACTGCATGAATAAGAACATCAGAATTGGAAGAAGACTCATTAACAACCTGCAATATGCAGATAACACAACCTTGCTAGAACATCAGAATTGGAAGAAGACTCATTAACAACCTGCAATATGCAGATAACACAACCTTGCTTGCTGAAAGTGAAGATGACTTAAAGCACTTACTGATGAAGATTAAAGACTCCAGCCCTCAGTATGGATTACACCTTCATATAAAGAACACAAAAATCCTCACAACTGGACCAATAAGCACCATGATGGTAAATGGAGAAAAGATTGAAGTTGTCAAAGAGTTTATATTAGTTGGTTTCACAATCAACGCCAATGGAAGCAACAGTCAAGAAATCAGACATCATATTGCACTGGGCAAATCTACTACACAAGACCTCTTTAAATTGTTGAAGAGCAAAGATGTCTCTTTGAAGACTAAGGTGCACCTAATCCAAGCCATAGTATTTTCAATTGCTTCCTATGGGTGTGAAAGCTGGACAATGACTAGGGAAGACTGAAGAAGAGTTAATACTTTTGAGTTGTGGTGTTGATGAAGAATACTGAAAATACTACAGACTACCAGAAGAACGAACAAATCTGTCCTGGAGGAAGTGCAGCCAGAATGCTCCTTGGAAGCAAGAATGGTCAGACTTTGTCTCACATACTTTGGTCATGTTGTCAGAAGGAACAATTCCCTGGAGAAGGATATCATGGTTGGTAAAGTGGAGGGCCAACAAAAAAGCGTAAGGCCCTTCATGAGATGGATTGACACAGTGGCTGCAATGATGGGCTCAGGTATAGCAAGGATTGCGAGGCTGGCATAGGACTGGGCAGTATTTGGTTCTGCTATGCATAGGGTCACTATGAGTAG
The DNA here is from genome assembly GCF_000298275.1 of Orycteropus afer afer. Classification (NCBI taxonomy): domain Eukaryota; kingdom Metazoa; phylum Chordata; class Mammalia; order Tubulidentata; family Orycteropodidae; genus Orycteropus; species Orycteropus afer. The sequence goes on along the minus strand of NW_006927380.1, from coordinate 278 downwards.
GAGACAACTCGACGGCACCTAATGACAACAACAAAGTGGAGGGTCAGTGAAAAATGAGAAAACTCTCAAGGAGATGGATTGACACAGTGGCTATAACAATGGCTCAGATATAGCAAGGATTATGAGGGCTGCACAGTCAGCCCGAGGGTTACAGGTGAGGAGAGACAACTCAGTGATGCCCAAAGTAGCCAGTGGGAAGAGCAGGAGAAAGGGAATTAAAAGCCAGGAAGCCAGAGAGAAGAGCAATCAGCCAAAGGGATTAGTTAAGGAGAGGAAAC
>NW_006927379.1:1708-7269 GCF_000298275.1 Orycteropus afer afer | reverse complement strand
GAGGTAACTATGGGGAGGAAGTGGGAGGGGAGCTGTTGCATTGTGGTAAACTGTGGTCAATGACATGAGACAAAGTATATGTGAACTGCTATATGGAAAGTGAATTTGCTGTGTAAATCTTCACCCAAATCACACACACACACACAACCCTGCAAGTGGCCATCTAGATGCAACAATGGGTCTCTCCTTGTCTAGAGGAAAGAAGAAGAAAACCAAAGAGTCATAGAAACACTTAGTCAAAGGGACTAATAGACCATGCAGCCTTCAGCCTATATGATCATGAAACCAGAATAACTAGTTGGTGCTTGACTACCACTGTCAACCACTTGGAAAGTGATCTATGCAGGAGATCCTGGACACAGTGGGAGTACAGTGTGGAACAAAACTCAAAATCACAAGAAAGCATTGGGTTTACTGGCTGTTAGAGCCTGGAGAGACCCCCAAGACTATATGGCGCCTAGTTACCCTTCAGGTCTGGAACTGAACTTACTTCTGTGGCTTCCAGCCAAACAATAGACAAGCATGTGAGGTGAACAGTTACATCAGGTAGACACTCTCCTTAGAGTGATCAGTTGTGACAGAACAGAAGGGCAATGTTTGCACAGGGAGATAGCTCAGGCTTGCAGGGGCGAGAGTGCAGGAGAGGGAAGGACACAGGGAAGAGGTAACTACAGGAGGAAGCGGGAAGAGAGCTGTTACATTGTGGGGCATTGCAGTCAATGTCATGGAACAAAATGTGTGTATGCTGCTGTTTGGAAAATGAATTTGCTCTGTAAACTTTCACTCAAATCACAATAAAAAAATAAGTTCATAGTGTTCTGTTAAAGACAAACAGAACAGTATGAACTTTAAAATTTATTTATGAAAGCAATCATGTTTGTATTCTTTATAATTCAAGTTTTGTGATATTGGTTTATCTAATTATGATTAAATATAATTTTGAGGTAAGTAATATTATCCTGAAATGGAATGCAAATTTTTCTCCATAAATTTACTTCACATAACATAATTGTGACATTGTGTTCTGATATGTGTCCTTATTTTAAAATTGGTATATTGAAAAATTGCTATATTCCCTTTATTTAATATGGTATAATTTCTGGTTCTGAATAACATTAATACCATTTGCCAATTTAGGTTGAATTCATACTGATCCTTAGAATCTAATATATGTTAAAATAACAAGCATGAAAAGTTTTGATTTTAAGTCAGATTATACAATGATACTTAACTTAAAATGAATTAATGGAAAGTTTTAAAAAACTCTATGTTCTGGTCCTTTTTTCTCTTTAATTTTTATTTGTTGTTGTTGTTGTTGTTGTTATGTGCCGTCGAGTCAGCCCTGACTCAGAGCGACCTCTCCTTGGGTTTCCGAGGCAGTATCACTACAGAAGTAGGATTGCCCAACCTTCCTTCCGAGGAGTGGCTGGTGGGTTAAACGTAATTATATGTAGCAATCAGGGTGATAACACCATAAATCAGGCTACCTCTTCTCTATTCCCAACTCCAGCTGAGCTGTTTTTCCTGATCTGAGCAGCTTTTGACACATATAGGCAGATGGGGTATGAAGGGTTCTACCCAGCGTCCTGTCAGGGCACTGTTTGTCTTCTAGGACAAACTCAACCCTCGAAACAGTATAGGAGAGCCTTGGAAAAGTATTTAAAGGACAGGTGATTGAGATAAAGACTACAGTCAACAATTCTATACCCGTTCAAATGATCAGAGATATATTTGCACATGAGCACAAAATCAGAATGTTCTCATCTGCATACCCCATCGAAGAAAAATACTTGAGAAATGAATCTTGAGTAGAATTTTTATAAAATACAAATTCATTTTAGAAGTCTGATTAATAAAAATACATTTATCTTCATAGTTGAAGTCAAGCCCTATATTTCAAAACAGTATGAACTAAAATAGTATGAAATAAAATTCAGCAAGTTATGCCTGTACAAACAAATGTTTTTAGAATGAAATATTTCACATTTGAGTCAAGTGTATTATTTTGGACAGATTTTTCTTTGAACAGAATAAGAAACCTATTTGTATACTTTCATATCTGTGAATTAATTGCTTGGCTCCATGAATATCCTAATGATTTAGTGGAAGAACCTTGAGATTTGGAGTCAGATGGTCTAAATTTTAGTCCATTATTGACTAGATACTAAACTGGTAAGGGAAGTTACTAAAATGCTATGATACCTCAATTTTCACAAGGTTGGTGGTTTGAACCTACCAACCACTCCATGGCAGAAAAATGAGGGAATCTGCTATCATAAAGATTTACAGCCTTGGAAACACTATGGGGCAGTTCTGTTCTGTCCTATAGGGTCTTTATGAGTTGGAATCAACTCAGTGGCAGTGCATTTTATCATTGAAATAGGAAATCTTATAGTTTGTTGGAGAAATTAATGAAACCAATATGTGTCTGAACAGATTTTTTTTTTCTTTTTTATTGTGATTTGGGTGAAAGTTTACACAGCAAATTCACTTTCCATACAGCAGTTCACATACACTTTGTCTCAAGACATTGACTACAATTTACCATAATGCAACAGCTCCCCTCCGACTTCCTTCCTATACTTACCTCTTCCCTGTGTCCTTCCCTCCATGCACTCCTGCCCCCTGTGCTATGTCCCTGTGCATACACAGCCCTTCTATTCTCCCATGATTGTTCTTTCCAAAGAGTGTATCTACCTAGTGTAAATGTTCACCTCATATGCCTGTCTTTTGTTTGGCTGGAAGCCACAGGTGTAGGTTCAATTTCAGACCTGAAGGGCATAGTGACTGAGCCATAGTCTCAGTGGTTCCACCAGGCTCTATCAGACCAGCAAACGTGGCCCCCCCCATTTTTTTCCCCTAAATGATTTTGAGTTTTGTTCCACATTGTTCTCCCTATCTATCCAGGATCTCCTACATAGATCCCCCTCCAAGAGGTTGACAATAGTAGCTGGGCACCATCTAGCTCTTCCAGTCTTATAGTTATATAGGCTGAGGATCACGTGGTGTACCCATCACTTGGACTAATTATTTCCATGAATCTTTTATTTTCTTCATTATTCTTTCCTCTGGACAAGGAGAGACCCATCGTTTCTTCTAGATAGCTGCTTGCAAGCTTTTAAGATCCCAGTTGCTACTCTCCAAAGTAGGAAGTGGAACAATGTTTTGTGTAGTATGTTATGCCACTTGAGCTTGGTGTCCCCTGCGACTGTGGTCCCGAGCCCACAGATTCAAGTACTTACTCCCTCTAGGTAGCTGGCTGTGCCTAAGAAGTGACTACAACTTTGTCCCTTGTCACCTCTACTATACACCCGGAAATTCTTACAGAACATATCAATACACTTGTAGAAACATTGTCTGCCAACCCTATACATGGTCTTGGGCACACTCCCCCCTGCATAGACGTAACTAATACTTCAGCTTTCCCACCCATCTATCCACCCATATATCCATGTTTGCCTTCACTGACAATGCTGTACTGTATGTGCAAAAGGGTTCATCTTTGTTGTCTGCACCTCCCACGTACCTCTCTGTGTCTTCCTCTTCCTCAGTGTCACATGTTGATCACTCACATTTGGTACATTGCCCTTCTCTTCACCCAAATCAATACTTATCTCTACCTTGAACAGATGTTTTTATCAGAAACATCAGCTATCAGGAGTCTTTTCTTAGGAATAGTGAACACCATATATTCAAGATACTGGCTACAAATGAGAATGCTATGGAGAGGAGTTTTGTGCCATGGGGGGCTTTAACTATATTTTTAATATTTTCATGGATGTTGAGTATACATAAATATGTATAAAACCCTTTTCCATGAACAATCCTTTTTTTTTTCTTTCTTTTTATTGTGATTTGGGTGAAAATTTACAGAGGAAATACACTTTCCATACAGCAGTTCACATACACTTTGTCTCATCACGTTGACCAGAATTTACCACAGTGCAACATCTCCCCTCCTACTTCCTGCCTATAGTTAGTTACCCCTTCCCTGTGTCCATCGCTCCATGCACTCCTGCCCCCTGAGCTGTCTCCCTGTGCATAAGCAGGCCTTCTTTTTCCCATGATTGTTCTCTCCAAGGAGTGTATCTACCTCAGGTAAATGTTCAACTGATGTGCCTGTCTATTGATTGGCTGGAAGCCACAGGTGTTGGTTCAATTCCAGACCTGAAGGGCAGCTAGGGACCATAGTCTCAGTGGTTCCACCAGGCTCCATTGGGCCAGCAAACCTGTGCCCCCCTTTTTTTTTCTTCAAATGATTTTGAGTTTTGTTGCACATTGTTCTCCCTGTCTATCCAGGATCTCCTACATAGGTCCTCTTCCAAGTGGTTGACAGTAGTAGCTGGGCACCATCTAGTTCTTCTGGTCTCATAGTCGTATAGGCTGCAGATCGGATGGTGTACCAGTCACTGGGACTAACTGTTTCCATGAATTTTTGGTTTTCTTCATTCTTCTTGGCTCCGGGTGAGGAGAGACCCATTGTTGCATCTAGATGGCAACTTGATAGCTTTTAAGATCCCAGTCACTACTCGCCACAGTAGGAGGTGGAACAATGTTTTGTGTAATATGTTATGCCAATTGAGCTTGATGTCCTCTGTGACTATGGTCCCGGGCCCACAGGTTCAACTACTTGGTCCCTCTGGGTAGCTGGCTGTGACCAACCAGTGACTACAACCTTGCCCCTTGTCAGCCCCATTATACACCTGGAAATTCAGATCATACACATAAAATTATTGAACCGCTGTCTGCCAACCCTATACATGTTCTTGGGTGCAGTCCCCACTTCATATACATACCTAATATTTCAGCCTATCCACCCATCATCCACCCATATACCCATGTTTGCCTTCACTGACCACACCGTACTATATGCGCAAAAGGGTTCATCTTTGTTGTCTGTACTTCCCGTGTACTTCTCTATGTCTCTCTCTTCCTCATTGCCACTATAATGATCACTCACATTTGGTACATTGCCCTTCTCTTCACCCAAATCAATACTTATCTCTCTCTAGCTAACAATATTCCCTACCCTTCCCCCCCACCCCTGGTAACCAACAAAGAAAATTTCCTTCTATAGATAAACCTTTCCTTAACTTGTACAATAACGAGCTAATACAATATTTGTCCTTTTATGGTTTCCTTATTTCACTCAGCATAATGTCCTCCAAGTTCATCCATGTTACGCGGTGTTTTGCAGATTCTACATTATTCTTTAGTGTTGCATAGTATTCCGTTGTGCGTATGCACCATAGTTTGGTTATCCATTCCTCAGTTGATGGACACCTACGTTGTTTCCATCTTTTGGCTATTGTAAATAGTGCCGCAAGAACATGGGTGTGCATATATCTGTTCTTGTCATGGCTCTCACTTTTTTAGGATATATACCTAGTAATTGAATAGCTGGATCAAATGGTATTTCTAGTTACAACTTTTGAAGGAATTGCCATTCTGCTTTCCACAGTAGTTGTACCATTTTACAGTCCCACCAGCAGTGTATGAGAGTCCCAATCTCTCCACATCCTTACCAGCATTTGTTATTTTCTGTCTTGTTGAACTTTGCT
>NW_006927379.1:0-1223 GCF_000298275.1 Orycteropus afer afer | reverse complement strand
GTCCCAATCATCGGGTTTCTCTTCTGCTGTTTGTGCATTTTGAGTTATGCTTGATAGTCTATTTATGCCATATATTAGGGCCCCTAAATTTGCCCCTAGATTTTCCTTGAGGAACTCTATAGTTTTGGGTTTCACATTTAAGTCTTTGATCCATGTTGGAGTTCATTTTTGTGTATGGTGTGAGGTCCAGATCTTGTTTCATTTTTCTGCAAATGGATCTCCAGTTTGCCCGCACCATTGATTAAATAAACATTCACTTCACCACTTAATGGATTTTGGCCCTTTGTCAAAGATCAGCTGACCATAGGTTAATGGATCTATTTCTGAGTTCTCAATTCTATTCCATTGGTCTATGTATGTGTCATTAAACCAATACCACGCATTTTTTACTACTGTGGCTGTGTAGTAGGTTTTGAGGTCTGTCAGTGTGAGACCTCCTACTTTGTTCTTCTTCTTCAGTAGTGCTTTGCTTATCCGAGGTCTCTTTCCTTTCCATATAAAGTTGATGATTGGTTTTTCTGTATTGCTAAAGAATGTTGATGGGGTTTGGATTGGGATTGCATTAAATGTATAGATTGCTTTGGGTAGAATTAACATTTTCAATCTTCCTATCGATGAGCATGGTATGTTCTTCCATTTATGTAGGTCTCTTATGGTTTCTCAAAGTAGTTTTTTATATGCTTTTCTTTGTACAGGTCTTTTGTGTCCCTGGTAAGATTTATTCCCAGGTATTTTATTTGTTTAGTAGCTATTGTAAATAGTATTGATTTCCTTATTTCTTTTTCAGCAGTCTCTTTGCTGGTGTAGAGGAATCCAACTACTTTTGGATGTTGATCTTGTATCCTGCCACAATGCTAAATCTCTCAATTAGTTCCAGTATATTTTTGACTGAGTCTCTTTGGTTTTCTAGGTATAAGATCATATCATCAGCAAATATAGTTTGACTTCTTACATAGCAATTTAGATGCCTTTGATTTCCCTTTCTTGCCTTCTTGCCCTAGCTAGGACTTCCAGTACAATGTTGAATAGAAGTGGTGATAGAGGGCATCCTTGTTTGGTTCCTGTGTGCAAGAGGAATGGTTCAGTCACTCTCCATTAAGAATAATGTTGGCTGTTGGTTTTGCATGGATCCCCTTTATTATGTTGAGGAATGTCCCTTCTATTCCTATTTTGCTGAGAGTTTTGATCAGGAATGGGTGTTGGATTTTATCAAATGCCTTTTC
>NW_006927378.1:0-7072 GCF_000298275.1 Orycteropus afer afer | reverse complement strand
TTATGTAAACCTGATTTGACAGTGGGAACTTCCCTAATTGAACTAAGACACTTGCATACGATAGGGCTGACTGGACCCCGTGGCAGTAGGGGCCAAGTCACAGCAGTTAATCGACAAAGGCAAGGTGGGCATGGTTACCATAATGGACAGCAGAGTCAGAACACTAATCAAAACAGTCTGACTTGTGTGGAATTATGGCATTGGCTACTTGCTCATGGTGTTTCTCGTAGTGAAATACGTGGCAAGCCTACTAAATATTTACTTGATCTATATAGACAGAAGAACTCTAGGTCACGTGAACAGCAACCTAGATTGAATCGCCAGAATACAGAGTCATGACCTCTCAATCAATTCCCAGACTTGAGTCAGTTTACAGACCCACAACCCCTTGAATGAAGGGGAAGCCAGGTCCCTTTGAGGAAGGACCCCACTATGTTGCCAAAAATCTATAATGTCAGTCTTTCTCCTAGCCTTCCCCAAAAGGATCTGAGGCCTTTTAAGAGTCACTGTTCATTGGGGAAAAGGAAATAATCAGACTTTTCAGGGATTACTGGACACTGGCTCTGAATTGACACTAATTCCAGGAACCAAGGGGTGGAAACAGGAGTGGTACCACTCACTATTACCCCTACTGACTCACTCAAAAAAGTTTTGCTTCCTGTCCCTGCTACCCTATGCTCTGCGGGTCTGGAGATCTTAGTCCCAAAGGGAGGAACACTCTCACCTGGAGACACAATACTTATTGCATTGAAGTGGAAATTAAGAATGCCACCTGGCCATTTTGGCTTCCTCATGCCTCTGGATCAACAAAGAAGGGCATTACTGTGCTATCTAGTGTGATAGATCCTGATTACCAAGGGGAAATTGGGTTGGCTTTACATAATGGAGGTAAAGACGAGTATGTCTGGAATCCAGGAGATTCTTTAGGACATCTTTTAGTACTACCATGCCCTGTGATTAAAGTCAATGGAAAATTACAGCAACCCAATTCTGATATGACTGCTAATGACTCAGACCCTTCAGAAATGAGGGTTTGGGTCACCCCACCAGGCAAAGAACCATGACCAGCTGAGGTGCTTGCTGAGGACAAGGGAAATACAGAATGGGTGGTGGAAGAAGGTAGTTCTGAATATCAGATATGACCATGTGACCAGCTTCGGAAATGAGGACTGTGATTGTTCTATTTCTTCATTGTATATGTGCATCAGATATTTTTGTTTCCTTCTGTTATAAGCTATGAAATGTAAATAAGGTTAATGCATTTTGGTTGTATGTGTGTTAACGTATCATGTTAGGCACAAATATGACTCTGTAATTGTCCTTATTTAGAGATTATATATGGTTAAGAAGATGTATACAACTGCCAAGTTGACAAGGGGTGGACTGTGATAGTTGGAGCTGTGTGTCAACTTGGCTGGATCCCAGTTCTCTGTGGTTGTTCCCATGATGGGATCAGATGACTGTGTTCTGAGTGGCCAGTCTGCCCAAGGGGAGTTTCCCTAGGGGTGTGGCCTGCTTTCAAGATATCCAGGGACATCCTGGGAAGAGCCACATTCTTTGAGGGATTGGAACCCTGGTGTGCGGACTACAGACTTCCGTGAGTGAGCAGCCCACTGCTTGGCCTGGAGATCTTGGATTCATCTTTTGTTGGAGTCAAAAACCAGTGTACTGCCAGCCAGCCTTGAATTTCTTGGCCCCCTGTGCTTACGGAAGCTAAGGCTGCCGCCAGCCTGTTTCCTCCAGAGACGGACTTGTCAGCTTGGACTTGTCGGCTTCTATACGCTTGTGAGCCATTTTCCTGAGATAAATTTCTCTCTCTCTCTACAAATATATATATATACACTTTGCTGGTTTTTGTGTTTCTCTAGAGAACCCAATCTAACACATATGGTGAAAGGATACAACCCTGGCACACTTTCTTCCTGATCTTATACCATGCAGTATCACCTTATTCACCCTGGTAACCATTAAAGAATATTACTTTCTGTGTGAAAACCTTTTCTTGACTTTTTATAATAATGGTCTCATACAATATCTGTCCTTCTGTGACTTGTTAATTTCACTTAGTACAATGTCCCTTAGATTCATCTATGTTATATTTTGCAGATTCATTGTCTTTCTTTAAAGTTGCATAGTATTATGTCATGTGCATGTGCCATACTTTATTTATCCATTCATCTTTTGATGAGCACTTAGATTGTTTTTATCTTTTTGCTATTGTTAATAGTGTTGCAATGAACATGGGTGTACATACATCCATTTGTGTTTCAGTTTGCATTTTTCTAGGATGTAGAAAATATTAGTGGAATTGCTGCATCATATTGTATTTCTATTTTCAACTTTTAAAGCACACACAATATTGTTTTCCACAGTGGTTGCACCATTTTACAATCCCACCATCAGTGTTTGAAGGTTCCAGAATCTCCATAGTCACACAAGATTTTTTTTTTTTTTTTTAACTTTGCTATTAATGCTGGGGCAAGATGTTAACTCATTGTTTTGATTTACAACCTTCAAATGGCTAATGATCATGAGCATTACTTCATGTGTTTTCTGCCACCTGAAAGTTTTCTTTGGTGAGCTGTCTTCCTGTCCTCTCCCCGTTTTTAATTGGATTATTTGTCTTTTTGTCATTGAGGTGTTGAAGTTTTCTATGAAGTTTAGAGATTAATCCCATGTCCAATTGTTTGTTGCCATTACTTTTTCCCATTCTGTGCATTCTCATTTTTACTTTTTTGCTGAAATCTTTTGAAGTTCATAAGTGTTTTATTTTTAGAAGGTCCCAGTCACCTTCTTGGTTTTCTGCTGTTTGTGCATCTTAATTATGTCTGAAAGCATAGGGGTCATGTGTTAGGGCCCATATACTTGCTTCTATTTTTTTATGATTTTTATAATTTTATATTTTATGTTTAGGTGTTTGATCCATCTTGAATTGATTTTTGTATATGTATGAGATAGTGGTCCTGTTTATTTTTGCTGCAAATGGATATTCCATTTTGCCAGCATCATTTGTTAAAAGTGACTATCTCGTCCCCATTTAATAGGTTTTTGCCCTTTGTCCATGATCAGCTGTCAATAGGTGGATGAATTTACTTCTGGTTCTCAATTCTGTCCCACTTGTCTACCCAGGAACAGGCTGTTTTGACTTCCATGGCTGTATGGTAAATTTTAATATCAGGAAGTATGAGATCTCTTACTTTCTTCTTCTTTAGTAGTTCTCTGCTTATTTGGGGTCTCTTTCCACTTAAATTGGTGATTAGGCTTTCCATCTATTTAAAGAATAACGATCAAATCTGGAATTGGATTTCATGATATGTGTAGACTATTTTGAGTGTTGTTGTTAGGTACCAATGAGTTGGTTCAGACTCATAACAACTCTATGTACAACAGAATTAAAGTTCCAGCCATCCTCAAATTGTGGCCATGCTTGAGCCCTTCTGTGTCAATCTACTTCATTGAGAGTATTCTATTCTTGTAGTGACCCTGTTCATTATCAAGCATGCTATTCTTCTCCAGGAATTGGTTACTCCTGACAACATGAGCAATGTATCAGAGATGAAGTTTGGCCATTCTTGCTTCTAAGGAGTATTCTGATTGTATTTCTTCTGAGACAGATTTGTTCATTCTTGTAGCAATCCTTGGTACCTCCAACATTCTTTGCCAACACCACAATTCAAATGAGTCAATTTTTCTCTTGTCTTCTTTATTCATTGTCTACCTCTCACATGCATATGAGGCTACTGAAAACACCATGGCTTGGTTCAGGCATACCTTAGTCTTCAAAGTGATATCTTTGCTATTTCAAACTTTAAAGAAGTCTTTTGCAGCAGATTTGCACAATGCGATCCATTGTTTGATTTCTTAACTGCTGCTTCCATGGGTGTTGATTGTAGATCCAATCAAATGAAATCCTTGACAACTTCAGTCTTTTCTCTGTTTATCAAGTTTTGTTTATTGGTTTATTTGTGAGCGTTTCTTGGTTTCTTTATGCTGAGGGGTAATCTTTACTGAAGGCTATAGTCTCTGATCTTCATGAATAAGTGCCTCAAGTCTTCCTCACTTTCAGCAAGGTGTGCTGTTTCATCTGCATATCACGGGTTATTAATGAGTCTTCCTCTAATCCTAATGTCACATTCCTCTTTATGTAGTCCACTTTTTGGGATACTTTGCACAGTATACAGATGGAATAAGTAAGAGAAAGGATACAACTATATGATACACAGTTTTCCTGATTTTAATCTACACAGTGTTCCCTTGTTCTATTGGTCTTGTACAACTTCCTCATGAGCCCATTAGGTATTCTAGAATTGCAATATGTCATAATTTTATCCATAATTTTTTTATGATTCACAGGTTATATACTTTTGCAGAGTCAATAAAACAGAGGTAAACATCTTTCTAGTATTTGCTTTCAGGTAAGATTCATGTGACATCAGCTGTGATATTCCTTATTCTACATCCTCTTGTGAATCCAGCTTGCTTTTCTGGAAGTTCTCTGTCAAAATATTGCTGCAACAGTTTTTGAGTTATCCTCAGCAAGGTTTGCTCATGTGTGATATTGATGATATTTTTCAATACCTTCCACATTTTGGTGAATCACCATTCTTTGAAATGGGCACAAATAAGGATCTTTACAACTTTGTTAGTCAAGTAGCTGTCTTCCAAATTTAGTGGCATGAATGAGTGAGACCTTCCAGCATTGAATCTACTTGTTTAAACATCTCAAAGGGTATTCCATCAATTACAGTAGCTTGTTTTTTGCCAGTTCTTTCAGTAAAGATTTGTCTTCTTCCTTTGATGTTCTTGATTATATGCTACCTACTGAAATCATTGGACATTGACCATTTCTCTTTGGTACATTGACTTTAAGTATTCCTTCCATCTTCTTCTGATGCTTCCTTCATTGTTCAATATTTTACCCAAGAATTTTTCCATTTTGCAACTAGAGGTTTGGAGGCTTGACATTTTTCTTTAGTTCTTTCAGCTTGAGAAACACTGAGTGTGTTCTTCAACTGGTTCTCTAACTCCAAGTCTTTTCCCTTTACATTATAATACTTTAATTTCTTCTTGAGCCACCCTTTGAAATATTCTGTTCAACTCTTTTATTTCATCATTTCTTACATACACATTAGCTACTCTTCATTCAAGAGCAAGTTTCAGAGTTTCCTTTTTTCTGTTCTCTCCTTTTAATGACCTTTTGCTGTTTTTCATGTATCATGATGTCCTTGATGTAATCCCACAACTCATCTGGTCCTTAGTCATCAGTGTTAAATATGCAAAATATTCTCTTCTGATGGTCTCTAAATTAAAATGGGACATACTAAAGTTCATATTTTGTCTCTAGTGGACTTATTTTAATTTTTTCAGCATGAACATAAAGTTACACATGAGCAATTGATGGTCTGTTCTGCAGTCACCACCAGACTTTTTTTCTGACTGATGTTACAGATCTTCTCCATTGCCTCTTTCTTCAGAAGTATTCAAATAGATTTCTGTATATTCCATCTTGTGAGGTCCATGTGTATAGTCATTTCTGACTCATAGTGACCTTATGTACAAGCCAATGAAGCACTGCCCGGTCCTACACCATTTGCACAATCCTTGCTATGCTTGCAAGTCACTGTGTAACTCCATCTCCTTGAGTTTCTTCCCGTTTTTCACAGGTGGTCTACTTTATCAAGCATACTATCTTTTTCCAGGGACTGGCATTTTCTGATAACATGAACAAAGTAAGTGAGATAAAGTCTGGCCATTCTCATTTACAAGGAGAATTCTGGCTATAATTCTTCGGAGACAGAGGTGTTAGTTCTTCTGGATATACTTCGTATTTTCAGTATTCTTCAACACCACAATTCAGAGGTATCACCTCTTTGATCAGTCTTCCTTATTTATTGTACAGCTTTCACATGTATATGAGACAAATGAAAATACTGTGGCTTGGGATAGGCACATCTTAGTCTTCAAAGTGATATCTTTGCTCCTTAACACTTTAAATAGGTCTTCTGCAGCAAATTTGCCCAGTGCAAAATGCCCTCTGAATTCTTGACTGCTGCTCCCTTGAGTGTTGATTGTGGATCCAAATAAAATGAAATCCCTGATAACTTCAATCTTTTCTCCATTTATCATAGTGTTGGTTATTGACCAAGGTGTGAATATTTTTTTTTTTTATGTTGACATGCAATCCATACTGAAGACTAGTCTTTGATCTTCATCAGTAAGTACTTCAAGTCATCTTTCAATGAGCAAAGTTGTGTCATCTGCATATCACAGGTTGTTAATGAGGCTTCCCCCAATCCTGGCACTGCCTTCTGGTATGTTGATGTGCTGTTCTTTTAGTGCTTATTAAGTCTTTATGATTTTCTTCTTTTTTTATTTTAATGTGAAGTTTTATTAATTTTATTTTAGGTTACCCTGTAATTTATTATTTTCTTCCCAAATTTAAAACTCTCTTTATGAAATTGTCTTGTAACTACACTATTTATTTCCTCTTTTTTTTTTTTTGCTTTATAGTTGTTCCCCTTTACAAATTGACATTTCTGGTTCCCTAATTTCAGTCAGGTATTTTTATTTTGGGAGTTTTGGTGGTGTAGTGCCTATGGCATTGGACTGCTAACCAGAAGGCTGGTGGTTCAAACCTACCAGCTACTTCTCAGAAGGAAGATTGCACAATCTACTTTCCTAGTGATACCACCTTGGAAACCCAAGGAGAGGATGCTATGAGTTGGATCTGACTCAACAGTAGTGGGATGTTTATTCTACTTTGGATACTTCTGTATCTTGATTTCTTTCTGACTGATATTGCCATGTGTGCTAATCTTCATTTATTATCTGTTGTTCTTTGTTCTCTGTCCAAAGAGTTCCCTGTAGTATTTCTTGTAAGATTAGCCTGTTGTTGTTGTTAAGTGCCGTCAAGTCGTTTCCAACTCATAGCAACCCCATGCACAGCAGAACGAAACACTGCCCGATCCCGTGCCAGCCCCACAATCCCTGCTATACTCGAGCCCATCATCGCAGCCACTGTATCAATCCATCTCCCTGAAGGCCTCCCCCTGTTTCGTCGACCCTCCACCCT
>NW_006927377.1:5806-6991 GCF_000298275.1 Orycteropus afer afer | reverse complement strand
TGTAATATGCCCTTCAGTTTGGATTATGTACAGCCCGTGTTTTAAATCTGCTTCTGAATAATGCACCTATTGCTACATGGCTATTAGGCTCCCCCTTAAGATGGGAGCTGCACTCAGTGATCCTCAGTGTATCAGGCAAGGTGCTTAAAGCTGGACAGTCTTTTGTGCCTAAGCCAGGGTTGTAAGCTGAAGTCACAGAACCAGCAGAGAACTTGAGGTGTCACAAAGTCCATCTACTTGGCCTTCAGCAGAAACACATTTCTTCTTGCCTGGATGTACCAGACTATTTTCAAAATCCTCCATGTGTGCTTCTTGCTAACCCACACCAGTGACACTTGCCCTCATTGTATGAAGTTGTCTCTGTAGCTCAACTAACTTCCTCATGAACCAGGTCTTACACATTTTTGCTCATCCTGTTTTCAGGAAGGATTCATGAATGAGTCACAAACCTTTCATTATATTTAGAGAACTGTATTTTATCACTTGCCCCTCAGGGTTCTTTTCTTTAGCCTAACCTAAAAAAAGAAACCTAACCTATACAAATGTAAGATATTGTTATAATAGTAGCAATAATGGTATAATGGGATTATATTATCATATCAATAACTACAGATTGTCATAACAAGAGCAACACACTATCTGTTTTGGTTACCTAGTGCTGCTTGGAAAATAATATACCACAAATGGGATGGCTTTAACAAACAGGAGTTTATTCTTACAATATTTGGAGGCTAGAAGTCTGAGTTCAAAGTGCCAGGCTCTAGGGGTTGTGTGAAAGCCCCTTGACCTTGGGCTTCAGCTCTGACTCTTGCTCCCAGCCCACTGAAGCTAGAGGCATCACTTCACTCAGGCAGCTAGTGGCTGCTGAGGCTAATTAGCCCAAGGTTGACAAATGAAAAGGCACAGTCCCAATGTTACCAAATAACACAGCAGCCATTGATTCAAGTCCATTGAAAGTCCCAGGCTCAGCATAGCATGGTAGACTGCTGAACAACGACTCAGCTAGATGCAGGGTTCAATCGTACCATAAGCTAGAAACGATTCCCCAAGGCTTCTCCTTATATACAGGAAGTAGACCACAGCCATAAGGCAGCTACTCAGCTGCTTGTGGTAGATCCCACCATGGAGTTCACTGCCAGCCAGTCTCATCTTGGGGAATAACTACCACCAGATGCCCAGCCTCTC
>NW_006927377.1:0-1011 GCF_000298275.1 Orycteropus afer afer | reverse complement strand
ATTTTGAGATTCTTTTCTTCCCTGGTCTTATATTGAGTCTTTTGATACAAAATTCACCATGGAAGATTCTGCATGTTAGTTCTTCTTGATGCATTAAAAAAAAAAACATTGGAGAATCATTGCTATGCACTTTCTTCTTGAAAAATTGCCCTGCTTCAGAATACCTCAGGGGAAGGGAGACTATAGAATGTCTTGTGTTAGGAGTTCAAATGGTTCATATCAATCCCTGCTTTTTTTCTCATTCTTGTGCATGCCCATTTATTCAAATTGACTCAATCCCAGCCTCTAGTTCCTGAGTCAATGCAGAGAATAAAAGGGTAAATAATAACATTGTTCATGGAACTCTTGTCCACTCATAGAGTAAATTTTAAAATTGCTTCAGGTCTCAATTCTTAGATCATGTGCTCTCCTTACTTACATTATAGAATAGGGTTTCTGCTTGAGTTCTCTCTTCTTAGCTCTTGCTGGTTGCTCTCATTGCATTCACTATTGTGAAAGAGGTCTGTGACTTGACCAGTGTTTCCTGATACCTTCTCTCTATTCTCTTATGCCATCAATAGGGTTCTTGCTACACGAACAGATCTCCCATAACCACATCCACATTTTAATTAGACTCCTGGTTTCCTTTAAGCCAATCCCTTGGGCTTCCCTTGTCAAAAATGAACAAATATTTATTGAGTGCTTATTGTATGTCAGATATTTGTCTTGGTGTCCTGGTGTCTAGGGAACAAAAAAGACCAAGATCTTTAGTCCTGTGAACCTTACATTCTAGTACATGTTCTCTCAGCTACCCTCTTTGGGATAAACATATATAGCCGCCACCAGTCCCATTTTGCAACACCAACGACTTGTTCATTGCAAACACCTTTTTCCAACAACACAAACGGAGGCTGTACATGTGGACTTCACCAGATGGAACACGCAGGAATCAGATTGACTACATCTGTGGCAAGAGGTGGTGGAAAAGCTCAATATCTTCAGCCAAAACCAGGCAAGGAGCTGATTGTGGAA
>NW_006927376.1:21233-22247 GCF_000298275.1 Orycteropus afer afer | reverse complement strand
TACCATAACAAATTTGAAAGTCTGGAAGAAATGGACAGATTTCTAGATATATACTCTTACCTAAACTAACAGAGGCTGAGGCAGAAATTATAAACAGACCCATAACAGAAGAAGAAATGGAACAGGTCATAAAAAAATTACCAACAAAATAATCCTTGGCCTAGATGGTTTCAGTGGCAAATGCTATTGAACGTTCAGAGAAGAACTGAAATCAATCCTATTCAAACTATTCCAGAACATAGAAAAGGATGAAATCCTCCCAGATTCTTTTTATGAAGCAAGCGTTACCTTGATACCAAAACCAGGCAAAGACATCACTAAAAACAGACCAATATGCCTTATGAATAGGAGCTCTGGTAGCTTAGTGCCTAAGGCACTTGACTGCTAACCAGAAGGCTGGCAGTTCAAACCCACCAGGCACTCCTCAGAAGGAAGATGGGGCAATCTACTTCCTAGTGATACTGCCTCAGAAACCCAAGGAGGGGTTGCTATGAGTCAGGGCCGACTCCACGGCACATAACAACAACAACAATGCCTCATGAATTTAGATGCAAACATCTTCAACAAAATACTAGCCAATAGACTAAAACTCTAAAAAAAAAAAAAAATACATTATGACCAAGTGGGGTTCATACCAGGTATGCAAAGATGGTTCACCATTAGAAAAACAATCAAAGTCACCCACCACACAAATAAAACAAAGAAAAATAACCATATGATCATATCAACTAATGGAGAAAAGGTATTTGATAAAATCTAACACCTATTGGTGATCAAAATTTTCAGCAAAATAGGAATAGAAGGGACATTCCTCAACATAATAAAGGGCATATATGCAAAACCAACAGCCAACGTTATTCTCAATGGAGAGAGACTGAAACCTTTCTCCTTGCAAACAGGAACCAAACAAGGATGTCCTCTATAACTGCTTTTATTAAACATTGTATTGCAAATCATAGCCATGGCAATAAGGCAAGAAAGGGAAATCAAAGGCATCCAAATTGGTAAGGAAGA
>NW_006927376.1:20021-21133 GCF_000298275.1 Orycteropus afer afer | reverse complement strand
AAAAAAAAAAAAAAAACTACTATTGAGAGATTTAGCATAGTGGTGGGATATAAGATCAACATACAAAAATCAGTTGGAAAGGAAATAGGGGAATCAATACCATTTATAATAGCTACCAAAAAAATAAAATACCTGATAATAAATCTCACTAGGGACAGAAAAGTCCTGTACGAAGAAAACAACAAATCACTACTCCAAGAAACCATAAGAGATCTACATAAATGGAAGAACATACTCTTGGATAGGAACACTGAACCTTGTGAAAATGTCAATTCTACCCAAAGCAATCTATACATTCAATGCAATCCCAATCCAGACCCCATCAGCATTCTTTAAGGATATGGAAAAATCAATTACTAATTTTATATGAAAAAGAAAGAGACCTGCAATAAGCAAAGTACTATTGGTAAAGAAGAATATAGTAGGAAGTCTCACACTGCCAGATCTCAAAACCTACTATACAGCCACAGTAGTCAAAACAACCTGGTACTGGGAAGACAGACATACAGACTAGTGGAACAGAATTGAGAACCAGAAATAGATCCATTGACCTTTGGTCAGCTGATTTTTGAAAAAGGGCTGAAATCCATTAAATGAGCAAGAGGTGGTTTCTTTAACAAATGATGCTGGCAAAACTGGATATCCATTTGCAGAAAAATGAAACAAGACCCATACCTCACACCACATACAAAAATTAACTTCTGATGGATCAAAGACTTAAAAGTGAAACCTAAAGCTATAAAGTTCCTCAGGGAAAAACTAGGGGCAAATTTAGGGGCCCTAATTTATGACAGTGAGCTCTGGTAGCATAGTGGCTAAGGCACTTGACTGCTAACCAGAAGGCTGGCATTTCAAACCCACCAGCCACTCTTTGGAAGGAAGATGGGGCAATCTACTTCTGTAGTGATACTGCCTCGAAAACCCAAGGAGTGGTAGCTATGAGTCGGGTCTGACTCGATGGCACAAAACAACAACAACAACAATTTATGACATAAATAGACTGTTAAGCATAACCCAAATTGCACAAATAGCTTAAGACAAACTAGATGAATGGAATCTTCTTAAAGTTAAATTTTTATGTGCTTAAAAAAACTTCTCCAAAAGAGTAAAAA
>NW_006927376.1:15140-19921 GCF_000298275.1 Orycteropus afer afer | reverse complement strand
CATTTCAGCTCACTAATGCCGAGGATATCAATCTTTATGCATTCCATTTCTTTTTTGACAACTTCCAATTTTCCTAGATTCATACTTCGTACATTCCATGTACGACACCTAGACCTATTTTTTAACATAGAATTTTGTGACCACTCTCTTGTCCTATAATTTTAATGTATCCTGACATCTTGCCAGGTGGCTAAGTTCATTAGAGCTGAACCCTAAATTCCTTCTGACTTGAAAGAAGTCTTTCTTGTTGAGAGAGGAAGCTTTTATCTGTGTTGATTGTCTTTAAGATGTAAATTATACTCTTGTAGGATGCAGTATTTTTATCCCTGAATAAAAAGTTATCAATATTCTGCTATTTTAAGAACTATTGAGATTATTATAATTTATAATACTTGTAGTTAAAATAAAATTAGTCAATTTACTAAATTTTCTGTGCTATTTAGATGCTAAACAGTTGGCTTATTGATAAAACATTTATCTAGAACCTGTCCACTATCATATAAAAAAGTATAATCCTACCTTTATGTGCAATTTCAAAAGGCAAAAAGCTCTGAATACAGAAATTTTGACATTAAAACTCAGTGGATGACTAGTATTGACATGAATTGAACTAAGAATATGTAAACTCTTTGTTTATTCTGCATGCACTGTCTGCAGAAATGTTTGTGTTTGATTATGGGATTACTCCCCCAGACCTCGATGGGGATATTTTTAAATACACAGAATATTCCCCATCTTACCCTTTAAAATCCCTCAATCTCTGGATTCTGAAGCCCATTTGGACCAAGGGTTTGGATATCATATTGCAAAGAACTATGGCTAAGTTACTTTGGCAACTCTGTTGGAAGCAGGCTAACAAAACAAAACAATTAAACCTTGGAGTTAATACTACCCTATTGTGACCAGGTAAGGAGAGAAATCACTTAGAAAAGGAAAATGTTCCTACCGAGAGAATTAGACAAAATGTGTAGTTGTTAGAATGATGAATCTGTCCATGACAGTTTGACAGCAACTGCTGGTGTGTGACACATAGTAGTTAGAGTGATGAGAGAGCAAATGGTACAGTGTAAACAATTGCTTAATACAAATAAAGATATTTCTTTGCACTAGAACTACAACTTTCTTATAATTTTACAGTTATATCAAAATAATTGTTTTAAAAGTCAATGAAACCTCTTAACAATGGGGAGGACGTGGGAGGGGAGCTGTTGCATTGTGGTAAACTGTGGTCAATGTCATGAGACAAAGTATATGTAAACTGATGTATGGAAAGTGAATTTGCTCTGTAAATCTTCACCCAAATCACAATGAAAAAAAAAAAAAAAAGTCAATGAAACCTCAAAGAAAGCATCAAAGAAGATGTTGTTGTTAAGTGTCATAGAATCATCTTTGACTCATAGCAACCTTATTTACAGCAGAATGAAACATTGCCCGTCCTGTGCCAGCCTTTTGATCCTTGTTATTTTGCAGCCACTGTGTCAATCCACCGTTTTGAAGACCTTCCCCTTTTTCTTTGACCTCCACTTTACCAAGCATAATATTCTTCTCCAGAGAAAGGTCCCTTCTGACAACATGACCAAAGTAGGTGAAATGAAGTCTGACCATTTTTGCTTCCATGGAGCATTCCAACTGCACTTTTTCCAGGACAGATTTGTTAGTTCTTTTAGCAGTTCATGGTACTTTCAGTATTCTTTGCCAACACCACAACTCCAAAGCATCAACTCTTCTTCAGTCTTCTTTATTCATTGTTCAGCTCTCACATGCACATGAGATAATTGAAAATACCATGCCTTGTGTAAAGCTCACCTTAGTCTTTAAGGAGACATCTTTTTCTTCAGCACTTTAAAGAGGTGTTTTGAAACAGATTTGCCCAATGAAAGACATCTGATATCTTGACTGCTGTTTCCATTAGTGTTGAATATATACCAAGTAATATGAAGTCTTTGACAATTTCAGTCTTTTCTCCATTTATCATGATGTTGCTTATTGGTCTAGTTGTGAGGATTTTTGTTTCCTTTATATTGAGGTGTAATCCATACTGCAGACTGTAGTTTTCAATCTTCTTCAGTAAGGGTTTCAAGACATCCATGCTTTCAGCAAGCAAAGTGGTGTCATCTGTGTATCACAGGTTGTTAATGAGTTTCCTTCAATCCTGATGCTATGTTCTTCTTCATATTGTCCAGCTCCTCAGATTATTTGCTCAGCATACAGATTGAATAAGCATAATGAAAGAATACAATCTTGACCCACTCCTTTCCTGATCTTAAACCATGCACTGTCCCCTTGTTTTGTTCAAACAATAGCCTCCTGGTCTATGTGCAAATTCCTCATGAGTAAAATTATGTGTTCCAAAATTCCCATTCTTCTTAATGTTATCCATAATTTGTTATGATCCACAAAATTGAATGCTTTTGTATAGTCAGTAAAACACAAATAAACATATTTCTGGTATTCTTTGCCTTCAGCCAAGATCCATCTGACATCAGCAATGGTATCCCTTGTTCCACATCCTCTTCTGAATCCAGCTTACATTTCTGGAAGTTCTCTTGTACTGCTGGAAGTCAATGTACTGCTGCAAAAAGAAGCATTCACTTAGGAGCACTTCTGGCAAGATAGAAGATTAGGCAGACAAACTACACAGACCTTTTTCAACAAAGAAAAGAGAAACCAGTTTACAGAGATAGAGATGGTAACCCTGGAGTCTTGAACTTTGAAAGAAAGTATGCAGAAGTATATCAGGCTCCAACTAGTGGAAAAACCTGAATGAAAACAGTGAGTACGGAGACAGATGGAGCTGTGGATTCTCAGTTAACTCTGACAGCACCAACAGGCTGAATATTTCCAAGTGGTGTTGGGACCTGAAAATTAACTTAAAGATCAGCTCTGGTCAACAAGGGCTGCAGGGATAACTGCGCTGGAGGCCAAAGACTAGGAAGGGAAACAGCAAGGAGGGAAACAGCATGAACTGTAGACTTTTGGCTGTCCGGAAGGCACAGCCATGTTGATTGTTTACAAGCATCAGCCATTTTGGATATTTAAAGTGAGCAAGGACACAGCTATTTTGAATGTTTGCAAGAGGAGACCATTTTCAATATTTAAAGTGACCTTGGGTGCAGCCATTTTGAATGTTTACAAGTGGTGGCCATTTTGGATATTTAAAGTGACAGCATTCTCATTCGGATTTCAGGGACTTAAGAATAGACTCTGTTTGCCAAGGACATCAGGGACATATGGGATGCTGACAAGGGAAAGGAAGCAGGTGGTAAGTGTGTAAGTGCTACCAACTAGCGAATAGAGGAACACAGTATCCTGGTCATATAGATAACATCTAAAAAACAAACAACAACAACAACAACAACAAAAAAGAAAATTAAAATCATGGGCAAGTCACTGCAACATACAATCACCAATTAAACATAAACACAAAAATGTCACGATGTCTTGGAGCCAAAGGAACATCACTGTTCACACAAGGAAGCAAGATAAAACAGGAGAAACAAGGGCCCAGGATACAAACCCAAAACATATCCCTGAGGAAGAAGCTGCATTGGAACTCCCTGATAAGGAATTCCAAAGAATTGTATTTAGCTACCTTCAACAGATTGAGAGACAGATCAAGGAAAACACTGACAAAATTGAGGAAATCACAGAGAAAAGCCTAGAACAATTTCAAAAGACAATACAAGAAAAAAATGGCAAAATAAATCAAAAATTAGAATTGATACAAAATCTACAGGTAGAAATCCAGAAGATTAATACTTAATTTTCAGAAATAAAGAACACACAGAAGAGGCAAAGGAGTAGAATTGAATCAATGGAAGACAAAATTAGTGACATTGAAGACAAATACTTCAATACTTTTTTTGGAAAGGGATCAATCGGAAAAAAGATCAAAACACAATAAAGAAAGCTTTAAAGTTCATGTGGGATACCATTAAAAGGAATAACCAATGTGTAACCAGAATTCCAGAACAGAAAACAAAAAACCCAACTCACTGCCATGGAGTCAGATCCAACTCATAGTGACCACCCCTCCCACCCCCCGCTTAGGTTTCAGAGGCAGTTTCATTATGGGCATAGACTGCCCAATCTTCCTTCTGAGGAGTGGCTGGTGGGTTTGAGCTACCAGCCTTCTGGTTAGCAGTCAAATGCTTTAGGCACTACACCACCAAAGCTACAAATAAAACCACAGAGAAAATTGTCAAAGACTTGTTGGAGGAGAATTTCCCTGGTATGATGAAAGTGAGAATATATTCACTCAAGAAGTCCAACAAACCCCAAACAGGATAGACCCCAAAAGAAAATCACCAAGACATATCATCAAAGTCACCAAAAATTAAGGCAAAGAAAAAATCTTGAAAGCAGCATGAGAAAAAGGAAACGTTACCTACAAGGGGCAACCAGTAAGACTAAGCTCAGATTTCTCAGCAGGAACCATACAGTTGAGAAGACAATGGAATTGTATATATAAAATCCTGAAAGGAAAAAAAAAATTCCAACCAAGAACTATACATCTAGCAAAATTGTCCTTCAAATATGATGGTGAAATTATGAGATTTCCAGATAAGCAGAAATTAAGGGAATTTGTTAAACCAGACTAACCTTACAAGACATACTAAAGGGAGTCCTTTGGAAGAGAACCAACAACAGCAAACAACTGATCATTAACACACATCATGACATAACCCAGAAACCAACCCAGTTACAGAAGTACCCAAAGTAAATAGGCTTACAAGATTGTAAATGGAATCAGAGATATCAATTGACAAATGAGGAGAACT
>NW_006927376.1:5446-11160 GCF_000298275.1 Orycteropus afer afer | reverse complement strand
ATCTCTAAAATTTACAGAAAACTCCAACACCTCAACAACAAAAAGATTAACAATCCAATTAAAAAATGGGTAGAAGACATGAATAGACACTTCACCAAAGAGGATATTCAGGCAGCCAGCAAATACATGAAGAAATACTCACAAGCACTAGCTATCAGAGAGATTCAAATCAAAATAATGAGATATCATCTCACCCAAGCACTACTGGCAAAGTTCAACAAGACAGAAAATAACAAATGCTGGTGGGGTTGTGGAGAGATTGGAACTCTCTGCTTGGTGGGACTGTAGAGTGGTTGTATCACTCTACAACCACTGGGGAAAGGAGTAGGGGGATTCCTTAAAAAATTGGAATTAGAAACATCATTTGACCCAGCAACCCCATTACCAGGTGTATACCTTAAAGAAGTGAGAGTCAGGACAAGAACAGAAATATGCATACCTGCGTTCATCTCAGCACTATTTACAATAGCCAAAAAGATGGAAACAACCTAGATGCCCATCGACAGAAGAATGCATAGCCAAACTATGGTACATACACACAATAGAATACTGTGCAGCACTAAACAATAATATAGAATCTGCAAAACACCACATAACGTGGATGAACTTGGAGGACACTATGTTGAGTGAAAGAAGTCAATCACAGTGGGACAAATACAGTGTTAGTTCATTATTGTAAAAAGTCAAGGAGAGAATTATATATGGAAGGAAACTGTTGGATACCAGGGTTGGAAGGGAATGGGAGGGAACACTAAACAAAAAAAATAAATAAAAATAAATGCATTGACCCATGTCACTTTAGTTTTGTGTATTTCACTGTGCATAAATTATATTTCAATAAAATGTATTTTAAAAAAGTATTCATTAAAAAGAAGAAGAAGAAGCTTGTTTTATGTTTCCTCTGCCATTTCTTTCAAGTGGATGGGACTGGGGTGAAGGAACATAAAGGCATCAAGAAAGGAAATCAGTATTATTTGGGTTTATTATTTGGGGGAATGGAGGATAGAAAGGGGGCAAGGGAGAGAGCATGAAATTACTAGATCTGATCTTTAATGCATCCAAAATCCAGCAAGGTTTAGAAGCTGATTGTTTAAAGGTTATTAACTCCTTGAAAAGGGAGCAGGGACAAGGAATGAAGGTAAGTGGGAGAGTTAGGAGGAATTCACAAAAGTCAGGCCAGAGGGAAAAGGACCCTGGATCAGGCCACAGTCACAGAAACATCACCTTCTATAGCTGGATCAACCTGACTTAGTGTCTTCTGTGTCCCTGACAAGGAGCTCTGGAGGTACAATGGTTAAAGCATTTGACTGCTAACTAAAAGGTCCCTGGTTGGAATGTACCAGCTGCTCGTTGGAGAAACATGAGGCAGTCTGTTTCTATAAAGATTACAGCCTTGGAAACACTAAGGGGCAGTTCTACTCTTTCCTATAGGGTGACTATGAGTCAGAATTGACTTGATGGCGGTGGATTTGGGTTTTTGTTTTTGTTTGTTTATTTATTTATTTATTTGGTGCCCCCAACAACCAGCACAGAGATTATCATAGAGAAGGGGCTGGAAAACATTTGCTGAATTAAGGAACAGCAGAAATGGAAATCAGCAAGGGTGAGAAATCTCAAGTAGATCATGTCTGTAAAACAGCTTCGATTAACATCAGGTTCTATATTAATGTATGTATCTTTTTTATCACATTAAAAAAAAAAAAGACCTCACTTTTGTGTAGTCAATTCAACTCATAGTGATCCCTCCTGGTGTTTCAAGGCAGTAGCTCTGCAGAAGTAGATTGCCCAATCTTCCTTCTAAGGAGTGGCCGGTGGGTTTGAACTGCTGCCTTCTGGGTAGCAGTCAAATGCCTTAGGCGCTACACCACCAGAGCTCCAGATATCATTCTTTTATTCTTTATCAGAGAGGAAAGGAAGTACATTATCATATTAAACCAGTTCTGATGGGAAGTTGGAAGTCTTGATCCATCATTTTTTTTTATAGGAGCAATGTATATGTGTATGTTTTATTGAAATAATGTGGATAAATTAAAAGTTTCTGTGAAACTGAGTCACATTTTTTTCTGTTTAATTATGTTGCAAATATTTTTTTTTCTTTTTATTCTCATTCCAACATTCCTTCATTCCTTGTCCCTGCTCCCTTTTCAAGGAGTTAATAACCTTTAAACAATTGGTTAAATATATTTATGGAAATTCTTAATCAAGATATGCTTCTTAGAAATCCATCCGGGAAAAATTTTGATTTATCGGCTTTTTTTTGTTGTTGTTGTTTCCCCCAAAGATTCAAATGCTTTTTTTTTTTTTTTTTTTTCTCCAAGGACTATAGTGAACTATAGGAATTAACACTGAATCCAGATTTTGCAGCATATTAATAGCTGCAGACTTCCTTGTCGGACATCCCTCATGGATGACCAGCAGTAGGTGTAGATGAGAGAGGTGAGGAGTCAGGGTTACCATTGCAGTTAATCATTACAGTCTGTTCCACTAATCATCCAGCAGTAACACCCACAGTGGCAGGCTGGCAGGGAGGAATGATGGATTTCTGCCAAAGATTGGCCAAGAATTGAGTCCTACCAGTTTCATTTTGAAGCTGCTAAGAAATAGGCCCCCTGCACCTGTCGTTGTTGTTGTTGTTATATGCCGTGGAGTCAGATCTGACTGATAGCGACCCCTCCTTGGGTTTCGAGGCAGTATCATTATGGAAGTAGATTGCCCAATCTTCATTCCGTGCACCTGTCCTTATCACATTTTATTTTTCCGTTTCCTTTAAACTGATGAGAGAGTAACTCAATTGCTTGCTCTTCATTGTTAGTAGTGGTGACTGTTTCTCGGCCTGTGAGTTTGGATCTAATATTCCAAGGCTTTGGCTAAAGGTAGAGAGGCTTGAGCTTGGGAGATGCCAGATTTTACTAAGTGACACAGTGGTGTAATTTGCTCAATTACAGTTCCTAATTTTCCTGGAATCCAGGAAACATGACCTTTATTACCCCTATTTATATTCAGACTCAGGGACTGAAACACGGGAAAAGCACCTGTTCAATAATCCCCTCTCTTAAAAATGGGACCTCAAATACCAAGTGTGCCATTTTGAGAAATATTTTATCAAAGTTTAACAGAAAAATGCACATATTAAAAGTGTTCCACCCAGTAAATTTTCACAAACTGAACACATTCTGTTACTAGCACCCAGATAAAGAAACAGAGACTGACCAGCTAGCTCCTTGGAGGTCCCAGTATGTACTTGCTATTACTGCCCTCCCCAGCAGTTCTTAGTCTTCATCCAGGAGCCTGGAGTATTTGTATCGGTTCTTGAACTTTGTATAAATGAATCATACTATATTTACTCTTTTGGGCCTTGATTCTGTTGGTTAACTTTATCTCTGTGAGGCTCAAGCACAATTTTTTGTGCTTAGTTGTAGCTTATTTTTTTTTCATTGCTGTATACTATTCTTTTGTGCAAATATGCTCTATTTATCATTCTAAATTTATTATTTTTACCATTAAAATTTCTGATATAGGCTTTTCACAATCCCTAACATATTCTGACTTCAAATCATCATTTTTAAATTCTCTTTTTCTATTTTATCCTTCCCCCTAATCCAATTATTCCAATAAACTTCCAATGATTTATTGGCTTCATCCTCCTTCCCACCCAGTGCATCTTATAATGATCACTGAAAGCCTGGAACTGATCACATTCCCCTGCACTCAAAGGTGTTCCTCCTTCTGCTTTCTCACTCAAGCCTGTAGCACTACCTAGTTTGTTTTTTTCTCATATCCTGATATTTAAACCAAACCATTTGCTATTGAGTCAATTTTGACTCATGAAGACCCCATGTCAGTCAGAGTAGAACTACATTCCATAGGGTTTTCAATGGCTGCTTTTTTGCAAATAAGTGGTTGGGCTTGTCTTCTGAGATGCCTTTAGGTGGACTTGAACCTCCAAAGTTTTGGTTAGCAGCTGAGTATGTTAACCATTTATGCTACTCAAGAACTCCATGCTGACATTTATTGCACTAAAAGCATATAATTTGTTCTTTCTTTCTGGCACTTATTATTTTCTGGCTTCTGGGCAATTGCCCAAGGGTTCCTTCAATCTGAAAATTACTTCCCTGCCATATACAATTGTCAGAAACTGCTAACTCATCATTGGTAAAGGTTGAGGGGCAAAGAAAAAGAAAATGTCTGGCTCTGAAAATGAAGGTGACTATAACCCAGGAAGGAACACATCCAAAACAACAAGCAAGAAACCAAAGAAGAATAGGTTCCCGCAAGATGGCGGACTAGGCAGAAGGACTGAACAGACCCTCTTCAACAAAGAAAAGGGAAACCAATTAACACAGACACAGAAGATAATCTTGGACTCCTGAGCCTTGAAGGGAAGGATACAGAAGTGCACTAAACCCCAACTAGCAAAAGAATTTGTGTGGAAATACCAAAAAAGGAGACATACGGAGCTGCGGTCTGGCAATGACCTGAGCGACCCTGATGGCACAGATGGCTTGAACATTCCCAAGTGGTGGTAGGACCTAAGATTTAACCTAAAAATCACCCTACTAGCCAGGGACTGCACGGACTGTGCACAGTGGCTGGGGAACAAACAGAGAAGGTGAAGAGAAAGGCGGGCTGAGTTGTGGACTTTTGCCGGTCTAGAGGGTGACACCATTTTGTAGGTTTAAAAAGCAGCTTAACTATTTTGGATATTTAAAGAGACAGCACTCTCGCAGATTCCTGTGGTGGTAGGACTTAAGAATTAACCTAAAAATCCCCCTGCTGGCCAGGGACTGCACAGAGGACTGTGCACAGTGACTGAGGAACAGGCGGAGAAGATGAAGAGAAAGTTGGGCTGAGCTGCAGACTTTTGCTTGTCCGGAGGGTGCCTCCATTTTGAAAGTTTATAAAGTGGCTTGACTATTTTGGATATTTAAAGAGACAGCGCTCACACAGATTTCTGGGGCTTGGGAGCACGTTCTGCTTTCCGGTGGCCCTGGGGATGCTCTGGGCCTGCAAGACTGAAGAAGTATGACATTCTTCTTATTACTACACCCTACACCCGCTTGGTGAGCAGAGGTGTGGCCATCCCCAAGCCTGCCTACCTTCTGGGCCCACAGGAACTCCATCACAGTCTGTGTGCTCAGACAGAGCCTGGGTGCCCTGCCTAGTCCTCCACAGATTTTTCCTTTTTATTTATTTTCTTTTTTGCTTTCTTTTTCCCAGTGATTAGTTTGCTTGTATTTGTCCTTTTCAAAGCAAATAATATTATTAATACTTTTGTCCTTTTTATTATTATTTTTAATCTTCCCCTACCAGGTCCCAGTTTTCAGCATTTTTTTTTTCCTGTGCCTGGTTGAAATACTGCGCCCACCCCCAATTTAAGTTTTTTTTTTTTTTTTCTTTTCCCCCCTTTTCTTCTAATGACTAACCCCAGTCCTTGTTTTTCTTTTTGCATTCTTCCTATTTTTTCTTCATTTATTATTCTCCTTCCCTACCTTTTTCTTTTTTCTCCTTAGTGCCCTATCCCCAGATATTGCAGATTTGCTTGTTTTTTTCTTCTTTTTTTCGTTTTTTTCTTTTTTTGGTTACTGTTCCTGTATGATTACATGATGTGTTTTTCATCCATGGGCTTTTAGTTTTTTGATGGTTATTCAATTGTAATTTGTGTCTAACTGAGTGGGAGACAACAACAGTCCTCATAAGACACAACTACACCCACA
>NW_006927376.1:3773-5346 GCF_000298275.1 Orycteropus afer afer | reverse complement strand
ACAGCAACAAATTTATACATGTTGATAATTACACTGAGTGTTAATGGATTAAATGCACCACTCAAGAGATGGAGAGTTGCAGACTGGATAAGAAAACATAACCTATCAATATGCTGTCTACAAGAGACACACCTTAGAGACAAAGACAAAAACAGACTAAAAATCAAAGATTGGGAAAAGATATATCAAGCACAGGACAACCATAAAAGAGCAGGAGTGGCAATATTAATTACTGATAAAATTGACTTTAAGACAAAAACCACCATAAAAGACAAGGAAGGACATTATATAATGATTAAAGGATCAATTGAATAAAAGGACATAACAATAATAAATATCTATGCACCCAATGAAAGAGCCCCAAAATACATAAACCAGACTTTAACAGAACTGAAAAGACAAATAGATGACTCCACAGTCATAGTAGGAAACTTTAATACACCACTTTCAATCACAGGTAGAACAACTGGAAAGAAACTCAACAAAAAACCCAGAAGAACTAAAAAATACAATCCATCAACTTATAGACCTTAAAGACATCTACAGAACACTTCACCCAACAATAGAACAATATACTTTCCTTTCCAGTGTACATGGAACATTCTCCAGGATAGATCATATGTTAGGCCACAAAGCAAGCCTCAAGAAATTTAAAAACATTGAAATACTGCAAAGCATCTTCTAAGATCACAATGCTATCAAATTAGAAATCAACAATAGGAAGATGAATGGAAAAAGAGCAAACACATAGAAAATGAATAACACCCTCTTTGGAAACGACTGGGTAAGAGAAGAAATAAAAAATGAAATTTAAGATTCCTTAAATAAAATGAGAATGAAAACACAACATAACAAAATATTTGTGACACAGCCAGAGCAGTGAATTGAGGCTAATTTATAGCAATAAATGCACAAATCAAAAAAAGAAGAAAGAGCCAAAATCAACACCTTAACCCAATATCTCCAGCAATTAGGAAAAGAGCAGCACAAAAAGCCCACAGTCACCAGAAGAAAAGAAATAAAGATTTGAGCAGAAATATATGAAACAGAAAACAGTAAGACAATTGCAAAAATCAGTAAGACTAGAAGTTGGTTCTTTGAAAAGTTTAATAAAACTGACAAACCACTAGCAAATTTAACAAAGGAAAGGTGGGAGAGAATACAAATAACACAAATAAGAAATGAATTGGGTGACAACACACCAGAACCAACAGAAATTGTTGTTGTTGTTGTTGTTTTGTGCCTTCGAGTAAGACCCGACTCATAGCGAGCCCTCCTTGGGTTTTCTGAGACAGTATCACTAAGGAAGTAGATTGCTCCATCTTCCTTCCGAGGAGTTGCTGGTGGATATGAACCACCAGCCTTCTGGTTAGCAGTCAAGTGCCTTAGGCACTACACTACCAGAGCTCCTACAACAGAAATTAAAAGATTAATATCAGGATATTATGAAGAACCATGAGAGCTCTGGTGGCATAGTGACTGAGGCACCAGCCACTCCTTGGAAGGAAGATTGGGCAATCTACTTCCATAGTGATACTGCCTCAGAAACCCAAGAAGGGGTTGCTATTAGTCG
>NW_006927376.1:0-1494 GCF_000298275.1 Orycteropus afer afer | reverse complement strand
TTGGAAAAGGATCAATCAGAAAAAAAAAATCAAAGCAAAATTAAGAAAGCCTAAGGTTCATGTGGGATACCATCAAAAGGAATAACTTACATGTCACTGAAATTCCAGAACAGGAAGAGAAAAACAAAACCACTGAAAAAATTGTCCAAGATTTGCTGGAGGAGAACTTCCCTGAAATGATGAAAGAGGAGAATATATCCATCCAGGAAGTCCAATGAACCACATAGAGAATAGACCCCAAAAGAAAATCAACAAGACACATCATCATGAAACTCATCAAAACCAAAGACAAAACCACACAGGAAAGACAAAAAGTTACGTACAAAAGACAGCCAGCAAGAATAAGCTCTGATTTCTCAGCAGAAACCATGCAAGTGAGAAGGCAATGGGATGGTATATATAAAACCCTGAAAGAGAAAAAATTTTAACCAAAAATTATATACCTGGCAAAATTGTCCCTCAAATATGATGGTGAAATTAGGAGATTTCCAGATAAGCAGAAACAAAAGGAATTTGTTAAAACCAGACCAACCTTACAAGACATGCTAAAGGGAGTCCTCTGTTCAGAGAACTAAAAATAGTAAATAAAAACTGACCATTAATACACAAGATAACATAACCCAGAAACCACAACTATGGATATATCCAAAGTAAAATAAGCTTACAAGTTTGTAAACAGGGAACCAGAGACATCAATTGGCAAGTGAGGACAACTACAAACAAAAAAAGGGAAGAGACTGTGTAGTTACAGAAGTTCTAAATGATAAGGAAGTTAAGAAAGTTGAAAGATAGAATGGAATGTTCTAAACCTGGGGATAGAATTGTAAATCATAGGGTAACCTCAAAGAAAAATGATAAACTTTCACATCACAATAAAAAAAGAGGACAATCACAAATATTCAGCATATACTAAAACACCAGCAACAAAGAAAATGATAACACGATTCATAAACATAATGAGCTCAGCACAGAAAATAATAAGGAAAAAAGAAACCAGGAACACCATGAAAAAACACATAATAAAATGAGAGCAACAAATTCAAACTTATCAATAATTACCCCGAATGTTAATGGATTAAATGCACCACGCAAGAGACAGAGAGTTGTACATTGGATAAGAAAACAAAACCCATCAATATGCTGCCTACAAGGGACACCTTAGAGATGATGACAAAAACAGACTAAAAATCAAAGGTTGGAAAAAGATATATCAAGCAAATGGCATCTGTAAGAGAACAGGAGTGGCAATGTTAATTTCTGATCAAATTGACTTTAGGACAAAAACCACCATATGAAACAAAGAAGGGCATTATATAAAGATTAAAGGATCAATTGAACATGAAGATATAACCACAATAAATATTTATGGACCCAATGAAAGAGCCCCAAAATACCTAAATCAGACGTTAAAAGAGTTGAAAAGCCAAATAGATGACTCCACAGTCATAGTGGGAGACTTTAATACACCACTTTCTTTGAAAGATAGAACAACTG
>NW_006927375.1:7617-8133 GCF_000298275.1 Orycteropus afer afer | reverse complement strand
TAGTTAAATTTGCCAGGGTTTGTCGATTTTGTTAATCTTTTTGAAGAGCCAGCTTCTAGTCTTGTTTATTTTTTTCTTTTCTTTTCTTTTTGGTTGTTGTTTTCTGTGTCATGTATTTCTGCTCTGATCTTTATTATTTCTTTTCTTCTGGAGACTGTTTTCTAATTGTTAGAGTTATTGGATTAAAGTGTTGATTTTGATTTTTTATTCTTTTTTGATGTGTGCATTTATTCCTATAAATGGACCTTGAGTACTGCTTTCACTGTGCCCCAAATGTTATTGTATGCTGTGTTTTCATTCTTGTTTTTTTCTGGTAACTTTTATTTCACATATTATTTCTTCTGTTACCCAGTGGTTCTTGAGCAGTATGTCATTCATTTTCCATGTATTTGATTTTGTTTTCCTTTGGTCTTATTATTATTGATAGCATAGTGGCTAAAGCACTTGACTGCTAACCAGAAGGCTGGCGGTTCAAACCCACCAGCCACTCCTCGGAAGGAAGGTTGGGCAATCCTA
>NW_006927375.1:4325-5592 GCF_000298275.1 Orycteropus afer afer | reverse complement strand
GATGAGGAGAGACCCATCGTTGCATCTAGATGGCAGCTTGCAAGCTTTTATGATCACAGTCACTAGTCGCCAAAGTAGGAGGTGGAACAATGTTTTGTGTAGTATGTTATGCCAATTGAGCTTGATGTCTCCTGCCACTATGGTCCAGAGCCCATAGGATCAACTACTCAGTCCGTCTGGGTAGCTGGCTGTGACCAAGCAGTGGCTACAGCCTTGCCCCTTGCCACCTCTACTATACACCTGGGAATTCAGATCATACACATAAACTTATAGGACCATTGTCTGCCAATGTAAACATGTTTGGGGTACATTCCCTGCTTCAGAGACATACCTAATAGTTTGGCCTGTCCACCCATCTATCCACCCATATACCCACGTTTGCCTTCACTGACAGCACACTACTGTATGTGCAAAAGGGCTCATCTTTGTTGTCTATACCTCCCACATACCTCTCTATGACTTTCTCTTCCTCAATGCTACTATATTGATCACTCACATTTGGTACATTGCCCTTCTCTTCACCCAAATCAATACTTATCTCTATCTATCTAACAGTGTTCCTTCCCCTCCTCTCCCACCCCTGGTAACCAACAAAGAAAATGTTCTTCCATAGATAAACATTTCCTTGACTTTTACAATAATGGACTAATACAATATTTGTCCTTTTGTGATTGACTTATTTCACTTAGCATAATGTCCTCCAAGTTCATTCATGTTATGTGGTGTTTTGTAGATTCTACATTATTCTTTAGGTTTGCATAGTATTCCATTGTGTGTATGTACCATAGTTTGGTTATCCATTCCTCAGTTGAAGGACAACTAGGTTGTTTCCATCTTTTGGCTATTGTAAGTAATGCTGTGATGAACATGGGTGTGCATATGTCTGTTCTTGTCATGGCTCTCACTTCTTTAGGATATATACTTAGTAATGGAATAGCTGGTCAAATGATTTTTCTAGTTCCAACTTTTGAAGAAATCACCATACTGCTTTCCACAATGGTTGTGCCATTTTACAGTCCCACCAGCAGTGTATGAAAGTCCCAATTTCTCCTCATCCTCGCCAGCATTTGTTATTTTCTGTCTTGTTGAACTTTGCTACTAGTGCTGGAGCAAGATGCTATCTCATTGTTGTTTTGATTTGCATCTCTGGTAACATAGTGCCTAAGGCACTGGACTGCTAACCAGAAGGCTGGCGGTTCAAACCCACCAGCCACTCCTTGGAAGGAAGATGGGGCAATCTACTTCTGTAGTGATACTGCCTCGGAAA
>NW_006927375.1:2777-3535 GCF_000298275.1 Orycteropus afer afer | reverse complement strand
TGAGGAGTGGCTGGTGGGTTTGAACCGCCAGCCTTCTGGTTAGCAGTCAAGTGCCTTAGCCACTATGCTACCAGAGCTCCCATGCCATATAGGGCCCCTAAATTTGCCCCTAGGTTTTCCTTGAAGAACTCTACAGTTTTAGGTTTCACATTTAACTCTTTGATCCATCTGGAGTTAGTTTGTGTGTGTGGTGTGAGGTACACATCCTGTTTCATATTTCTGCAAATGGACATTCAGTTTTACCAGCACGATTTATTAAACAAACACTGTCTTCCCCATTTAATGGATTTTGGTCCTTTGTCTAAGATCAGCTGACCATAGGTCAATGGATCTATTTCTGGGTTTTCAATTCTATTCCATTGGTCTATGTATCTGTTGTTAAACCAATACCAGGAAGTTTTGACTACTGTGACTGTATAGTAGGTTTTGAGATCTGGCAGTGTGAAACCTCCTGCTTTGTTCTTCTTCTTCAATAGTGCATTGCTTATCCAAGGTCTCTTTCCTTTCCATATAAAGTTAGTGATTAGTTTTTCCATATCCTAAAGAATGTTGATGGGATCTGGACTGAGATTGCATTGAATGTATAGATTGCTTTGGGTAGAATCAACATTTTCACAATGTTCAATTTTCCTATCCACAAGCATGGGATGTTCTTCCATTTAGATAGATCTCTTATGGTTTCTTGAAGTAGTTTTTTATAGTTTTCTTTGTAGAGGTCTTTTGTGTCCCTGGTAAGATTTATTCCCAAGTATTTTATT
>NW_006927375.1:0-461 GCF_000298275.1 Orycteropus afer afer | reverse complement strand
TGGTCTATCATGGAAAATGTTCTATGTGCACTGGAGAAGAATGTATATTGTGCTGCTGTTGGGTGAAGTGGTCTGTAGATATCTATGAGGCCAAGTTGGTGGATTATATTGTTTAGCTCTGCTGCATCTTTGTTGAGTTTCTTTCCAGTTGTCCTATCTTTCAAAGAAAGTGGTGTATTAGTCTCCCACTATGACTGTGAAGTCATCTATTTGTCTTTTCAACTCTTTTAAAGTCTGATTTATCTACCTTGGGGCTCTTTCATTGGGTCCATAGATATTTATTATGGTTATATCTGCATGTTCAATTGATCCTTTAATCATTATTTAATGTCCTTCTTTGTCTCGTATGGTGGTTTTTGCCTTAAAGTCAATTTGATCAGAAATTAATATTGCCACTCCTGCTCTCTTACAGTTCCCATTTTCTTGTTATATATTTTTCCAACCTTTGATTTTTAGTCTAT
>NW_006927374.1:0-7126 GCF_000298275.1 Orycteropus afer afer | reverse complement strand
GGACAGACCTGTTAGTTCTTTTAGCAGTCCATGGTACTTTCAGCATTCTTCACCAGCACCACAACTCAAAAGCATCAACTCTTCTTAGGTCTTCTTTATTCATTGTCCAGCTCTCACATGCATATAAGGCGATTGAAAATACCATGGCTTGTGTCAGGCACACCTTAGTCCTCAAGGAGACAGCTTTGCTCTTCAGCACTTGAAAGAACTCCTTTGCAGCTAATTTGCCCAGTGCTATATGTCATCTGATGTCCTGACTGCTGCTTCCATTGGCATTGCAGAACCAAGCAATGTGAAGTCTTTGACAGTTTCAGTCTTTTCTCCATTTATTGTAATGCTGCTTATACGTTCAGTTGTGAGGATTTTTGTTTTCTTTATATTGAGATGTAATCCATACTACAGATTATATTCTTCAATCTTCATCAGTAAGTATTTTGAGTCATCCTCACTTTCAGCAAGCAAAGTTGTGTCATCAGTGTATCGCAGGTTATTAATGAGTCTTCCTCTAATCCTGATGCCATGTTCTTCTTGATATAGTCCGGCTTCTCAGATTATTTGCTAAACATACAGATTGAATAAGTATGGTGAAAGGATACAACCCTGATGCACTCCCTTCTTGATTTTAAACCATGCATTGTTCCCTTTGTCTGTTTGAATGACAGCCTCCTGGTGTATGTACAGGTTCCTGATGAGTACAATTAAGTGTTCTGGAATTCCCATTCTTCTCAATGTTATCCACAATTTGTTATGATCCACACAATCCAATGCTTGTTTACACACAAGTAAACATCTTTCTGGTATTCTTTACTTTGAGCCAAGATCCATCTGACATCAGCAATGATATCCCTTGTTCCACCTCTTCTGAATCCAGCCTGCACCTCTGGAAGTTCAGTCAATATACTGCTGCAACCGTTTTTGAATTATCTTCAGTAAGATTTTACTTGCATGTGATATTAATGATATTGTTCGATAATTTCCACATTCTTTGAGATCACCTTTTTTTGGAATGGGTACAAATATGGATCTCTTCCAGTCAGTTGGCCAGGTAGCTATCTTCCAAATCTCTTGCCATAACTGAATGAGTGCCTCCAGTGGGACATCCGTATGTTGAAACATTTTAGTGAGTATTTCGTCAATTCCTGGAGCCTTGTTCCTTGCCAGTTCCCCTCAGCGCATCTTCAGCCTCTTCCCTCAGTACCATTGGTTCTTGAACATATGCCCCCTCCTGAAATGGATGAAGATCAACCAGTTCTTTTTGGTACAGTGACTCTGTGTATTCCTTCCATCTTCTTTTGATAGTTCCTGCATCATTCAATATTTTGCCCATAGAATCTTTCAATATTGCAACTTGAGGCTTAAATTTTTTCCTCAGTTTTTTCATCTTGAGAAATGCCAAGGGTGTTCTTCCCTTTTGGTTTTCTAACTCCAGCTCTTTGCACATTTTGTTATAGTAATTGGCATTGTCTGCTTGAGTTGCTCTTTGAAATCTTCTGTTCAGCTTTTTTATCTTATCATTTCTTTCATTTGCTTTAGCTACTCTTCATTCAAGGGCAAGTTTCAGAGTCTCTTCTCACATCCATTTTGGTCTTTTCTTTCTTTCTTGTATTTTTAATGACCTCCTGCTTTCTTCATGGATGATGCTCTTGATATCATCCCACAGTTTTTCTGGTTTTTGGTCATTGGTGTTCAGTGCATCAAATCTATTCTTTAGGTGGTCTCTAAATTCAGGAGGGATATATCTAAGATCATAGTTTGGCTCTTGTGGACTTGTTTGAATTGTCTTTAACTTCAAGGTGAAGTTGCATATGAGCAGTTGATGATCTGTTCCACAATCAGCTCCTGGTCTGATTTTAGTCGAAGATATTGAGCTTTTCCATCGCCTCTTGCCACAGATGTAGTCAGTCGGGTTGCTGTGTACTCCATCTGGTGGGGTCCACATGTATAGCTGCTGTTTGTGTTGTTGAAAAAAGGTATTTGCAATGAATAAGTCATTGGTCTTGCAAAATTCTATCATGAGAGCTCCAGCATTATTTTTGTCACCAAGGGTACATTTTCCAACTACCAGTGATTCTTCTTTGTTTTCAGCTTTTGGATTCCACTCACCAGTGATAAGCAACGTATCTTGATTGCATGTTCGGTCAATTTCAGACTGCATAAGTTGATAAGAATCTTCAATTTCCTCATCTTTTGCTTTGGTGGTTGGTGCATAACATAGAATAATAGTTGTATTAATGGGTCTTCTTGTCAGCATATGGATATTATCCTATAACTGACAGCATTGTACTTCAGGACAGATCTTGAAACATCTTCTGTGATGATGAATGCCACACCACTCCTCTTCAATTTGTCATTCCTGGCATAGTAGATCATATAGTTGTCTGATTCAAAATGGCCCAAGCCGGTCCATTTCAACTCACTAATGCCCAGGATAGCAATCTTTATGCATTCCATTTCATTTTTGACAACTTCCAATTTTCCTAGTTTCATACTTCGTACATTCCATGTTATGATTTTTAATGAATGTTTGCAGCTGTTTCTCCTCAATTTGAGTCGTGCCACGTAGGCACGTGGAGGTCCTGAAAGACTTACTTTATCGATATCATTAAGGTTGGTTCTACTCTAATGAGACAGCTTTTTCCCAGTCCTTTTTTGAATGCCTTCCAACCCAAGAGGCTAGTCTTCCTGCACTGTGTTGGACAGTATTTCCAAGCTATTCATAAAGTTGCCCAGTAATGTATCAGACAGTGTTTCTCTGCTATTCATAAGGTTTTCCCTGGCCAATTTTTGAGAAATGGATGGACTTCCTCCTTCTTCCTAGTCTGTCTTAGTCTGTAAGCTGCGTTGAAACCTGTGCATCATGTGCAACTCTGCTGGTGTCTGAAACACCAGTGGCACAGCCTCAAGCCTAACAGCAACGTACAAGCCTCACAGGATGACAAACTGACAGACAAATTTATCTCCCGTAGCTGTTGGAAAGGAGTTCTGGTAGCATAGTGCCTAAGGCACTTGACTGCTAACCAAAAGCCTGGCAGTTCAAACCAACAGCCACTCCTCAGAAGGTAGGTTGGGCAATCTACTTCCATAGTGATACTGCCTCGGAAACCGAAGGAGGGGTTGCTATGAGTCGGGTCCAACTCAATGGCACACAGCAACAACAACAAACTGTTGGAAAATCTGCACCCTCCTCTTACCTAATTCCTACCTGAAACCTGCCACTCTGTGGTCCCCGGCCGCTCCTGGTCCATCCCTTTCCTGGTTCTAGGGGGCTTGCGGCCTGCCTTGCCTCCTACCCCTTTTAACCTGGATATCCTGCCATTCCTGAGGTCCCCAAGACTGAATGAGGAGTAGCTAAAGCCAATGGAAGAAATGACAAGATAAAAGAGCTCAACAGAACATTTCAAAGAGCAGCTTGAGAAGACAGAGTCAATTATTATAATGAAATTTGCAAAGACTTGGAGTTGGAAAGCCAAAAGGGAAGAACACGCTCAGCATTTCTCAAGCTAAAACAACTGAAGAGGAAATTTAAACCCCAAGTTGCAATGTTGAAACATTCTATGAGCAATATATTGAATGATGCAGGGAACATCAAAAGAAGATGGAAGGAATACACAGTCACTGTACCAAAAGGAATTGGTTGATGTTCATCCATTTCAGGAGGTGGCATATGATCAAGAACCAATGGTATTGAAGGAAGAAGTTGAAGCTGTACTGAGAGAAGAGGCAAAAAACAAGGCTCCAGGAATTGATAGGATACCCATTGAGATGTTTTCAGTAAACAGCCACCCTAGAGACACTCAGTCAGCTATGCCAAGAGATTTGGAAGACAACTACCTGGCTGACTGACAGGAAGAGGTCCATATTTGTACCCATTCTAAAGAAAGGTGATCTCACAGAATATGGAAATTATCAAACAATATCATTAATATCGCACACAAGTAAAAATGTGCTCAAGATTCAAAACCACTTCTCACAGTATATTGACAGAGAACTTCCAGAAATGCAAGCTGGATTCAGAAGAGGATGTGGAAGGAGGGAAATCGTT
This sequence comes from Orycteropus afer afer, assembly GCF_000298275.1. Lineage (NCBI taxonomy): Eukaryota > Metazoa > Chordata > Mammalia > Tubulidentata > Orycteropodidae > Orycteropus > Orycteropus afer. Next base: position 3,084 of record NW_006927374.1, on the reverse strand, counting down.
GCTGATGGCATGTGGATCTTGGCTCAGAGCAAAGAATACCAGAAAGATGTTTATTTATGTTTTATTGACTGTGCAAAGGTATTTGATTGTTTGGATCATAACAAAAATATAGATAACATTGAGAAGAATGGGAATTCCAGAACATTTAATTGTGTTCATGAGGAACTTGCATATAGACCAGAACGCTGTCATTCAGACAGAACAAGGGGCACTGCATGGTTTAAAATCAAGAAGGGAGCATGTCAGGGTTGTATCCTTTCACCATACTTATTGAATCTGTATGCTGAACAAATAATCCGAGAAGCTGGACTGTGTGAAGAAGAATATGGCATCCGGATCGGAGGAAGACTCATTAACAACCTGTGTTACACAGACGACACAACTTTGCTCACTGAAAGTAAGAATGATTTGAAACCCTTACTGGTGAAGATTGAAGACTGCAGTCTGCAGTATGTATTATACCTCAATATAAAGAAAGGAAAAATCCTTACAACGAGACCAATAAGTAGCATCATGATAAATGGAGAAAAGATTGAAGTTATCACAGACTTCATATTACTTGGTTCTACAATCAACACTGGGAGCTCTGGTAGCATAGTGCCTGAGGCACTTGACTGCTAACCAGAAGGCTGGTGTTTCAAACCCACCAGCCATTCCTTGGAAGGAAAGTTGGGCAATCTACTTCCCTAGTGACACCGTCTTAGAAACCCAAGGAAGGGTTGCTATGAGTCGGGTCCGACTCAATGGCACATAACAACAACAACAACAATCAACACCAATGGAAGCAGTAGTCAGGGTATTATACGTACAACAACAACAGCATAGCATTGGGTAAATCTGCTGCAAAGGACATTTTTCAAGTGCTGAGGACCAAGGATATTTCCTTGAAGACTTAAGGTGCGCTTGACACAAGCCGTGGTATTTTCAGTCGCCTCATATGCATGTGAGAGCTGGACGGTGAAAAAAGACCGAAGAAGAGTTGATGCTTTTGAATCGTGGTGTTGGCAAAGAATGCTGAAAGTACCATGGACTACTAAAAGAACAAATCTGTCCTGGAAGAAGTGCAGCCGGAATGCTCCTTGGAAATGAGAATGGCCAGACTTCATCTCACCTACTTTGGTCATGTTTTAAGAAGGGACCATTCCCTGGGGAAGGATATCATGCTTGGCAAAGTGGAGGAATGAGGAAGAAGGGAAGGCACTCAACAAGATGAATTGACCCAGTGACTGCAACGATGGGCTCGGGTATAGCAAAGATTGTGGGCCTGGCACAGGATTTGGCAGTGTTTTTTTCGGTATGCTGAACAAATTATTATTCTTCTATTATTCTACAGCAGTACCTGAGGTTGCTATGAGTCGGAGAAAACTAGACAGCATCTAACAACAACAACAATGGCTGGGTAGGGATTAGGTAGGAAATGGATATTGATTGCAAATGGATACATAGGGTTTGATTTAGAAGGATGAAAATATTCTAAACTTAGATTATAGTGGTAGTTTCACAATCCTGTCAATATACTAAGAAAACTTTGAATTGAACACTTTAAATAGGTGTATTGTACAGGTATATAAACTTAACGTCAGTAAAAATGTTTAAAAAAGAGTAAAGGAATTGGAAAAAGTACTTTAAAAAAATAGAAGGATTAGCTTTAGTATAGGTAGTTCATTCATAAACAAGACAGAAGACAGAATATATAAAACTAGATACAAGAATGTAGGTAGACTTGGTTGTGGTAGCTTGTGGAAGCTCTCTTGAGTGCTTCTGTTTTCTCAGTGAAATAAGAAGCAAGGTCATCCATCACCTGGGAATGAAGATGAGGGAGGAAGTATTGAAAATGTAGTAAGAGTATATAAAATAGTTGCCTAGAAGAGTGGGTGAGTAATTGAGAGTGGACTTGGGATATGACTACTGAGCATTATTTCTAAGGTTAGTGATGTTAATGATATTGTTTGATATTTTTTGCATTAAATTTGATGACCATTCTTTGGAATTGGCACAGATATGGTTCTCTTCCATTTGGTTGGCCAACCAGCTGTCTTCCAAATTTCTTGACACAGCCAAGTAAGCAGTTCCAGCATTTCACCTGTTTTTGAAGCATCTCTACTGGCATTCTGTCAGTTCTTGCCTTGTTTTATGTCAGTGCCTTCAGTGTGACTTTAACTTCATCCTTTCAGTAGCACTGGTTCTTGATGATTATATGGCACATCCTGAAATGGTTGAATGTCAATTCTTTTTTTCTCCAGTGACTCTGTATTCCTTCCATCTTCTTTTAATGCTTTCTATATCATTCAAATTTTTGCCCATGGAATTCTTCAGTATTGCAACTCAAGATTTGAATTTTCCCTTCATTTCTTCTAGTTTGAGAAATGCTGGTTGTGTTTTTCTAACTCTAAATTTTGTTCCTTTTATCATAATACTACTTTGTCTCTTTGAGCTACCCTTTGAAGTCTTTAGTTCAGCTCTTTTACTTCATCATTTTTCCCATTTACTTTAGCTACTCTGCACTCAAGAACAAGTTTGAGTCTTTTTTTTTTAAGAGACCATTGATACACTGTAATGTAACTAATGTCTCTGAGCAACTTGAGTAGAAATTGTCAAACAGGACTTAATTGGCTGTATAAATTTTCACTGAAAACAATATTTTTGAAAAAATGATACTTAGCTGTTTTGAATATGGTGACTATCCACATGTATTGTTAGGTATATTATCTTACTTTCTATTTTATGGGATATTTCAAAATTAAGATCATAAATAATCAATAGAAGAATAATAAGTTATATAATAATTAATAGATGCTACTTGAGATATTAAAGAATAATTAGTCTTTTAAAATAATTTAAATAATGAATAATTAAAGAATAATCAATTATATAATTAATAGAAGTCATCTTACTTAAAAGATTAATGAATAGAGAATCATTGTTTAAAAATAGTATATGTGAAAATGAGGCGGGGCAAGATGGCGGACTAGGCAGAAGGATTGTGCAGACCCTCTTCAACAAAGAAAAGGGAAACCAATTAACACAGACACAGAAGATAATCTTGGACCCCTGAGCCTTGAAGGAAAGGATGCAGAATTGGAC
>NW_006927373.1:1007-7414 GCF_000298275.1 Orycteropus afer afer | reverse complement strand
CAAAGAATACCAGAAAGGTGTTTACCTGTGTTTTATTGACTATGCAAAGACATGCAACTGTGTGGATCATAACAAATTATGGATCATATTGCAAATAATGGGAATTCCAGGACACTTAATTGTGCTTATAAAGAGGTTGTCATGTGAAAAGAAAAAGGGGACATTGCCTGGCTTAAAATGAGAAAGAATGTGTGTTGGGGTTGTATCATTTCACCATACTTATTTAATGTTTGCTGAGCATATAATTTGAGAAGCTGGACTATATGAAGAAGAATGCAGCATCAGAATCAGAGTAAGACTCGTTAACTACTTGCTAAGCAGATGATGATACCTTGTTAGGAGCTCTGGTAGCATAGTGCCTAAGGCATTTGACTGCTAACCAGAAGGCAGGCGGCTCAATACCACCAGCCACTCCTCGGAAGGAAGGTTGGGCAATCTACTTCCATAGTGATACTGCCTTGGCAACCATGAGTCAGGGCCAACTCGACGGCACATAACAATAACAACAACAACACCTTGCTTGCTGAAAGTGAAGATGACTTGAAGTACTTACTGATGAAGATCAAAGACTACAGTCTGTAGTATGGATTACTTCTCAACATAAAGAAAACAAAAATCTTCACAACTGGACCAATAAGCAACATCATAATAAATGGAGAAAAGATTGAAGTTGTCAAAGATTTCATTTTACTTGCATCCATAATCAACACGATGGAAACAGCAGTCAAGAAATCAGATGACATATTGCACTGGGCAAACCTGCTGCAAAAGTCTTATCTAAAGTGTTAAAGAGCAAAGATATCACTTTGAAGACTATGGTGTACCTAACCCAAGCCATGGTATTTTCAAGCACCTCATATGCATGTGAAAGCTGAGCAATGAATAAGGAAGACCAAAGAATTGATGCCTTTGAATTGTGGTGTGGTTGAAGAATACTGAAAATACCATGGATTGCCAGAAGAATGAACAAATCTGTACTATCAGAAGTGCAGCCAGAATACTCCTTGGACACGAGAATGGCCAGACTTCATCTCACCTAGTTTGGTCATGTTGTCAAAAGGGACCAGTCCCTGGAGAAGGATACTAATGCTTGGTAAAGTAGAAGGTCAGAGAAAAGGGGGAAATCTTCAACAAGATGGATTGACACAGTGGCTACAACAATGGACTCAAGTATAGCAAGGATTGTGAGGATGGCACTTGGCCAGGCAGTGTTTTGTTCTGTTGTACATAAGGTCATTATGAGTCAGAACTGACTTGTTGTTGTTATGTGCCATCAAGTCAGACCTGACTCATAACGACCCCTCCTTGGGTTTTCCAAGGCAGTATCACTACGGAAGTAGATTGCCCCATCTTCCTTCCGAGGTGTGGCTGGTGGGTTTGAACCACCAAACTTCTGGTTAGCAGTCAAGTGTCTTAGCCACTATGCTACCAGAACTGACTAGATGGCACATAATAACAACAACAGAGAAGGACAGGGCCTCTGGAAGGAAGGAGTTCAGGGAACCAGGCTAAGACTGCACTATACACATTACTTTTTATTGCAATAAGTCCAAGAAATTTTGGAGTTCTTTGTTACAAAAGTTGGCCTGTCTCACCTAATATAGCAGTCAGAGAAGAATTAATTTTTTCTAAAGATATTTATGAACTTGAGCTAGAATGGGAAACCCAAACTACTGTAAATTGGTGTCAATTCTGACTCATAGCAGCCCCATGTGACAGAGCAGAACTACTCCACGGGCTTTTCTTGGCTGTAATCTTCATGGAAGGAGATCACTTGGCTTTTCTTCTATGAAGCGTCATGGTGGATTTGAACCACCAGCCTTTATGTTACTAGTCGAATGCAAACTGTTTATACCACCAGGGAAGCCTACTCATCTACCCTGTGGTTCTTCTCTCCAGGTGTCCTTTCAATAAGTGATCCTTCTACCAATCTCTTTATTGTATCACTATCTTTCATCCAACATACTGAGAAAGAGATACAATTTGACTCCTTTGTATTTTTCACATCATATATCATATACTAAGGAGGTCTGGTGGTGCTATGTTTAAGGCATTGGGCTACTAACCACAAAGTTGATGCTTAGAACCCACCAGCCTCTACATGGGAGAAAGATGAGACAGTCTGCTTCTGTGAAGATTTATAGCCTTGGAAACTATGAGGGTCACTATGCATCAGAATCAACTTATTGGCAATGGGTTAAATCACAGACAAGTCTATGGATTTAGCTTTCCTGGGTCTACTATGCTCAAGGCCATGGGGAGGGAGAGAGAGGAAGAGAGAGTATAATATATGTATCCCTGAGGGTTTTCCCTTCAGCAGGAGCTGTGAGTAAGGCTACCTAGGATGGTCTATAATCACAAATGATCCAGGACTAATAAGTCTTGAAAATTTTAGGATATTTCACCTTCGTATCACAAACATTTTGTGTCTGTGTAGAATAATGAACATATATACAATATGGTTAATTAAATAGAAATAGAAAACCAGAACCACAAAAACAAGGACAAAAATATTGGAATAGTTTTTGCAAAACATTTGCTTCATTCAGCATCAAATTTAATTGTCCTTGAGTTTCCAAAACCCAGGGCAAAAGGGAAAATGTAATTGCTATATTTGTTTATGTAATCAAGATGTTATGGGAGACTCACTCTCTCTTCATATTGTATTCTGTTAGGTCAGACTTTGCCTAACTTCACATGAAAAGGATAAGAATCAAGATCAGCCTAAAGCTGATTCCTATGAGGTGAAGCTTTCACTCTTCAATTTTTCACCTTTTCTGATACCAGCTATCCTTCCCATGACACACCCTCTACTGCTCTGCTGAATTCAATAATTTGATATGGCCACACAGAATTACAGATCATACTCACAATTACGTGGTTTATTAAGGAAGTAACAGGCTACAATGTGGGATCAGGATAAATTTGGAAATAACAGAAGACAGGATACATTTCTTCATTCAGAGAGCTTTCAACCAAGATAACTTCCAGCTTCTTCTCCGTTGTGCCTGTTGTCATTGGGCCCACTCTCAGTTGTGCCCACTGCTGGCCCTTCTCACAGCTATGGCCTGCCTCTGGACATTCCCTCTGCCATGTTCTACTCTTTACAGCTTTCAGCTCCTCTAAGTGCCTGGAGGCACCCTACTCTGCCAGCAAGCCTCCTGCTTGACAGTGCTCAGCTCTGTCTTTTCTGTGGGCCAACAAGCCCAATGTAACCACCTCACCCTGTGGGCTAGCAGCCCAACACTGCTGTTTGCTGGTCCCATGTTCCTCCTCACTCACACTTCTGCTGTTCACTCTGCTGCCACCATTTCTCTGCCACTGGGCTCTTCTCTGGTTGCTGCCTTTTCTCACCCTCTTGCACCATGTCCAGTGTTACAATTTTCTCACCTTTGGGTCAAGGAGGTTCTCGGTGCTGGGATCCCAGGACCAAAGTATGCGGTCTGCTCCAGACTCTTCTTGATGGCAGTGTGGTCCTCCTCCAATCTCTGTGGGATTGGCTTTTATATGCTTAGCAGGATGGCAAAACTGGCCAACCCTTTCAGTAGTTCACAATCACTTAATTTGCATGGTAACTGACCAATTACCTGCAAGATCATTAATCCTATTGGTGGTTTTACAGACTTTCTTTGTATTGTAGATTAACCAATCACAGGTCAGACTCTGGCTAACCAGTTATTTTTGGCAGAATTATAAACTCAAGATCAGAAAGACATATGAGAGAAAACTACTGCACTGAAAATATCTAGGGTGATTGGGAATTTCCTCCTACCAAATGCACATGCATGTGCACATGCACATATACACACTCAGCATCTGCACAGTCTAAGTGAGTCTAGAGCCCTCCCTGATATTTCTGTGGATTCCCACAGCCTATTTTCTAACAGTCTTCTCTGCCTTTCTGGGCCTGCACATACGGACCCCAACTTTAACACTCCACATTTCCTCAATTCTTGCTCCTTCCAAAGTTCTACTCACACAAAGCATTTGTGGGTACAATAAAAACCAGTTACCATCAAGTTGATTCCAACTCTTGGTGACCCAACGTGAGTCATAAGGTGCTCCATAAGGTTTTCAATGGCTGATTTTTCAGAAGTAAATCACCAGGCTTTTCTTCCAAGGCACCTCTGGGTGGACTTGAGATTCAGTTAGCAGCTGATCACATTAACCATTTGTACCACCCAGGGACTTCGTGAGGATAGGAGCCTTTACTAAATGCTGTGGTGATGTGGGAGGAAGGGGAAAATGAAAGAGGGTTTATATTGCATGAGGCAAGTAATACATTAGTAAACTTCTCATGCCTTAAAACATTCTTTAGTCACATTATCAAAGTGATGTACCATCCAGTCCCAGCTTTTCTTCCCCTTGAAAGAATCTTTTCCTCCAACCTCTCTCCTTTCTATTTTTCCCTCCACTCAATTTCTGAAACAGAGAACAAATTCCACTCCTTACCAACTCCAGATCAAAGAGAAAAGCAACCTATGCCCACTCCATCCCCACTCATGCCTCAGTATCCAGCCACATCAATTTCCACAATGACCCAAACATGGACAAAATTCTGATGACAGTTTTGCCTTTTTATGTATAATCCTCCTATTCAGACTGAGGACAAAATTATCCTGCCTCAAGACTCTCAAATCATTAGAGAAGCTTCTGATAAATTACAATCTCCAAAAACATCTTCGTACCACTGTGGTCTGACTCCTGAAACACATTTATTCAAGAAAGTGTTCTTTTAAGGAAGAAATGATTAATCAGCACTATCTCCCAACCTCTAACAAATATATTAAAGTGATGTTTACACTACCTTGTCTAGACAATGAACCCCATATAAAGGCATACTGCAACTCCAGTTTCAGCTCACTCAGCCCAATTGGGAAGTTATGCTGTAGATCTATAAGGCAGAATATTTCAGATATCTTTATAAGATGCTATCTGAGTGTCAGAGCAGCGCTGCTCACATGGTTGTAGAGGGTTCTCCACCAAGTGCTTTTCCATCTACTTCTATCTTCCTCTCCACTCATGGAAAACAGGCTCCTGGCAGACTGACCATATCTTAGCAACCTGATTTAACAAAGCACACGCACCTGCTGTGACATTCTCCCCACTCAACAATCCCAGGAAGACTGTCAAGAAGGATACAACTAGGCCATTTATTTTCCTTCTGCATCTAGTAAAATGTACACTTGACACATTCTTTGGCTCCTGGTTATAAAAGATTTTTGTTGGTGAGAGACAATTGCTCTTACTGAATAAAAAGACAAAAACTAATGAGACATTAAAAAAAAAAAAATCCAAACTCACTGTGATCAAGTTGATTCCGACTCATAATGACCCCTATTGGATTTCCAAGGTGGTAAATCTTTATGGAAGTAGATTGCCCCATCTTCCTTCCAAGGAGTGACTGGTGGCTTTGAACCGCCGACCTTCTGGTTAGCAGTCAAATGCCTTAGGCACTGTTCCACCAGAGCTCTTTAATGAGATGTAAGAAAGTTTAAACCATAAAACATGAGTCAGAAGACCCCCTTCTGGTGTTGTACAGATCATTCATCTCTTGAAGTCCTTAGTCTAGAACAGTGATTCTCAAAGTGTGGTCCCTGGACCAGCAGCATCAACAATATTTGGGAACTTGTTAGAAATGAAATTCTCAGATTTCAACTCAGACGTACTGAACTGAGCACAGTCAGGTGAGGGAAGTTTGTGTTTTACAAGCCCTTTAGGTGATTCTGCTGCGGCAAAACCCTGATTAGATTAGGAAATCCAATATAGGATGCTCTAGCTCAACTTTATAGGCAATATATTTCCAAAAGCAGAAGAACTGATTGGACTTTAAAAGAAAACAAATCAATTAGTTACTTAATACAATGCTGTATTATGCATCTAAATGGGGTACATTGGCTAGATATGGTAACATAAATATCACTTTAATATATTTGTTAGAGGTTGGGAAAGGGTATCAATTAATCACTTCTTCCTTAAAAGTTCTAATACATTGGGGGGGGGGGACAGAAGAAACCAAAAGAAAATCAAAGCTTTATTCATAAAGCTGAATTTGAATATGAAGAAGGACGTAGAGTAGGGTTTTCTACTCTCCCTGTTCCTTAACTGGAGACAGGTTAAGGGGACTCTTGAGGCCTATCTGATTTTCCATCAAAGACTAGAAGAAAAAAGTGAATCAAACTTGAATTTAGGAAATAAGAAAGAGAGAGAAGGGGAGAGAATGAGTTATAGAAGAGACAGAGAGGGAGTTCCAGTAAGATGGTGGACTAGGCAGAAACATTGCACAGACCCTCTTCCACAAAGAAAAGGGAAACCAATTGACACAGACACAGAAGATAATCCTGGACCCCTGAGCCTTGAAGGGAAGGATATAGAAGTGGACTAAACCCCAACTAGCAGAAAAATTT
>NW_006927373.1:0-567 GCF_000298275.1 Orycteropus afer afer | reverse complement strand
AAGAATTAACCTAAAAATCAGCCCTGCTAGCCAGAGACTGCATGGAGGACTGCTCTGGTGGCTGGGGAATAAACAGAGAAGGTGAAAAGAAAGGCGGACTGAGCTGTGGACTTTTGCTGGTCTAGAGAGCGCTGCCATTTTGAAGGTCTAAAAGCAGCTTGACTATTTTGGATATTTAAAGAAACAGCACTCTCGCAGATTCCTGGGGCTTAAGAACACGTTCTGCTTTCCAGCAACCCCAAGGATCCTACGGACCTGCAAGACTGAAAAGGTACGACATTCCTCTTGTTACTCTTATACCCCACACCCACTTGGTGAACAGAGGTGCAGCCATCCCCCACTCTCACCTACCTTCTGGGCCCACAGGATCTCTATCACAGTCTGTGTGCTCAGATGGAGCCTGGGTAGCCTGCCCTATCCTCCACTGACTTTTTTTCTCTTTTTTTATTTTTATTTTTTGTTTTCTTTTTTCTGGTGATTAGTTTGCTTGTATTTGTCTGTTTTAAAACAACTATTATTATTAATACTTTTGTCCTTTACTATTATTCTTAATCTTCCCCTCCCAGG
>NW_006927372.1:7082-7545 GCF_000298275.1 Orycteropus afer afer | reverse complement strand
CCATGAAAAAACACATAACAAAATGACAGCAACAAATTCAAACTTATCAATAATTACCCTGAACATTAATGGCTTAAAGGCACCACTCAAGAGACGGAGAGTAGCAGATTGGATAAGAAAACAAAATCCATCAATACGCTGCCTACAAGAGACACACCTTAGAGATAATGACAAAAACAGACTAAAAATCAAAGGTTGGAAAACGATATATCAAGCAATTGGCAACTGTAAGAGAGCAGGAGTGGAAATATTAATTTCTGAACAAATTGACTTTAAGACAAAAACCACCATACGAGACAAAGAAGGACATTATATAATGATTAAAGGGTCCATTGAACATGAAGATATAACCAAAATAAATATCTATGGACCCCATGACAGAGCCCCAAAATACATAAATCAGATGTTAAAAGAGTTGAAAAGCCAAATAGATGACACCACACTCATAGTGGGAGACTTTAAT
>NW_006927372.1:1335-4820 GCF_000298275.1 Orycteropus afer afer | reverse complement strand
TCTGGTTAGCAGGCAAGTGTCTTAGCCACTATGCTACCAGAGCTCCTAAATCCAGATCCAGTAACAGGGTGGCAGGGTTCAGTGCCATAGGTGACTGGAAGATAATCTTATTTGGGTTCAGTAACAGTCCTTGGTAGTGGGTGAGCCATGCATTGCTAAGCCATTGATCAGGAGGTTGCTTAAGAGTTCCTTCTATGGCATGTGGGGTGGTGACATATAGTTCCTTTCCCAGTGTAAGTTTGCCCGCATCTTTGACTAGTAAGGCTGTTGCTGCTATTATGCGTAAGCACGGGGGTCACCCCGCCGCCACTGGGTCTAATTTTTTTGAGAGATAGGCTACTGGTCTTTTCCAGGGGCCCAGGTGTTGGATTATAACTCCTTTCGCTTCCCCCTTATTTTCATCAATGTATAGATGGAAGGGTTTTGTTATGTCAGGTAGTCCAAGGGCAGGAGCAGACAAAAGGGTAGTCTTAAGTGAATTAAAGGATTTTTCCATGGCCTCTGTTCACTGAAATTTTTGCCCCTCCTTGGTTGCTTCATAGAGAGGTTTTGCCAGTTCTGCAAAACCTGGTATCCAGAGTCTACAGTAGCCGGCTGATCCTAGGAACTCCCGCACCCCAGGTAGGGTGTTGGGTCTAGGGATTTTTAGTACAGTCTCCTTGCGGGCCCTGGTCAGCCATCTTTGTCCTTCTTTTAACATATACCCCAAATAGCTCACCGCGGGTTGGCAAAGTTGAGCCTTTTTGGCTGAGGTTCTGTAGCCCATGTCTCCTAATGTTCGGAGTAAGTCTCTGGTTCCTTGGCCTGTCAGTCCTCTGGACTTTCCCTGTGATAATAAACCCTCTCTGCAACTAACATTAAATCCTGAATACTTTTTTCATTTAGTCTGTCAATTTTTTGTAATTTTCTCCTAATATCTGAGGCTGCTTGATTCACAAAAGCCATGATTAGTGCAGCCTTAGTTTCAGGCGCTTCCGGATTCATGGGGATATATTGATGAAATGCTGCCATTAATCTTTCTAAGAAAGTGGCAGGACTTTCATCCCTCCCTTGCTGTACATCACCTACCTTAGCCAAATTAGTGGGCGTCCTTGCGGTTGCCTTGAGACCTCCCATTAAAGTCTGATGGTACACCCAGAGTCTCTCCTTACCTTCAGTTGTGTTGAAGTCCCAATTAGGACGAGTTAAGGGGAAGGTGGCATTAATCACATCTACATTAGTAGTGGGCTACCCGTTATCCCCCAAGACAGATTTCCGGGCCTCCATCTGAATCCTTTCACGTTCCTCAGTGGTGAATAAAATCTGGAGGAGCTGTTGACAATCATCCCAGGTAGGCTGATGAGTAAACAAAATGGTCTCTAGAAGGTCAGTTAAATCTCTGGGATCATCTGAGATGGTTTCACTGGAGAGTTCTACAAAACATTCAGAGAAGAACTGATATCAATCCTACTCAAACTATTCCAAAACAGAAAAGGATGGAATCCTCCCTAACTCATTTTATGAAGCAAGCATAACCTTGATACCAAAACCAGGCAAAGACATCACTCAAAAGGAAAACTACAGACCAATATCCCTCATGAATATAGATGCAAAAATCTTCAATAAAATCCTAGCCAATAGACTACAACAACATATCAAGAAAATCATTCATTATGACCAAGTGTGGTTCATATCAGGTATGCAAGGATGGTTCAACATTAGAAAAAACAATCAATGTCATCCACCACATAAATAAAACAAAGAAGAACCACATGATCATATCAATTGATGCAGAAAAGACATTTGATAAAATCCAACACCCATTCCTGATCAAAACTCTCAGCAAAATAAGAATAGAAGGGACATTCCTCAATATAATAAAGGGCATCAATACAAAACCAACAGCCAACATTATTCTCAATGGAGAGAGACTGAAACCATTCCCATCTGAACAGGAACCAGACAAGGATGCGCTCTATCACCATTTCTATTCAACACTGTACTGGAAGTCCTAGCCAGGGCAATAAGGCAAGAAAGGGAAATCAAAGCCATCCAAATTGGTAAGGAAGAGAGTCACACTACTCCTATTTGCTGATAATATGATCCTAAACCTAGAAAAACCAAGAAACTCAGTCAAAAACCTACTGGAACTAATTGAGAGATTTAGCATTGTGGCAGGATATAAGATCGACATCCAAAAATCAGTTGGATTCTTCTACACCAGCGAAGAGATTGCTGAAAAAGAAATAAGGAAATCAATACCATTTACAATTGTTGTTGTTATTATGTGCCATCGAGTCGGCCCCAACTCATAGCGACCCCCCTTGAGTTTCCGAGGCATTATCACTACGGAAGTAGATTGTCCCATCTTCCTTCCAGGGAGTGGCTGGTGGGTTTGAACCACCAGACTTGTGGTTAGCAGTCAAGTGCCTTAGGCACTATGCTACCAGAACTCCCCATTTACAAAAAAATAAAATACTTAGGAACAAATCTTACCAGGGATACAGAAGACCTCTACAAAGAAAATTATAAAAAAAAAAAACCTACTTCAAGAAGCCATAAGAGATCTACATAAGTGGAACAAGATATAATTCTCATGGATAGGAAGATTGAACATTTTGAAAATGTCAATTCTACCCAAATCAATGGATACATTCAAAGCAATCCCAATACAGATCTCACTGACATTCTTTAGGGATATGGAAAAAAACAATCACTAACTTTATATGGAAAGGAAAGAGACCTCAGATAAGCAAAGCGCTATTGAAGAAGAACAAAGTAGGAGGGCTCACACTGCCAGATCTCAAAACCTACTATACAGCTACAGTAGTCAAAACTGCCTGGTATTGGTTTAATGACAAATACATAGACCAATGGAATAGAATTGAGAACCCAGAAGTAGTTCCATCGACCTATGGTCAGCTGATCTTTTACAAAGGGCCAAAATCCATTAAATGGGAAAGAGAATGTTTGTTTAATAAATGGTGCTGGCAAAACTGGAGATCTATTTGCAGAAAAAATGAAACCATACACAAAAATGAACTTCAGATGGATAAAAGACTTAAGTATGAAACCTAGAACTATACAGTTCCTCAAGGAAAATCTAGGGGCAAATTTAGGGGTCCTAATATATGGCATAAATAGAATATCAAGAATAACTGAAAATGCACAGACAGCAGAAGTGAAACCAGATGATTGGAACCTTCTAAAAATTAAATTTTTATGTGCTTCCAAAGACTTTTCCAAAAGAGTCAAAAGAGAACCTACACATTGGGGGAAAAAATACTTGATAATGACATATCTGAAAAGGGATTTATCTCTAGAATTTATAGAAAACTCCAAAACCTCAATAACAAAAAGACAATCCAATTAAAAAGTGGGCAGAAGACATGAATAGACACTTCACCAAGAAGGATATTCAAGTGGCCAACAAACATATGGAGAAATGTTCATGATCATTAGCTATTAGAGAGATGCAAATCAAAACAACAATGATATACCATCTT
>NW_006927372.1:0-1235 GCF_000298275.1 Orycteropus afer afer | reverse complement strand
TAGAGAGATGCAAATCAAAACAACAATGATATACCATCTTGCTCCAGCACTAGTAGCAAAGTTCAACAAGACAGAAAATAACAAATGCTGGCAAGGATGTGGAGAGATTGGGATTCTCATACACTGCTGGTGGGACTGTAAAATGGTACAACCACTGTGGAAAGCAGTATGGTTATTCCTTCAAAAGTTGGAATTAGAAATACCATTTGACCCAGTTATTTCATTACTAGGTATATATCCTAAAGAAGTGAGAGCCGTGACAAGAACAGACATATGCATACCCATATTCATCACAGCACTATTTACAATAGCCAGAAGATGGAAACAACCTAGGTGTTCATCAGCTGAGGAGTGGATAACCAAACTATGGTACATACACACAATGGAATACTATGCAACGCTAAAGAATAATGTAAAATCTTAAAAACACCGCATAATGTGGATGAACTTGGAGGACATTATGCTGAGTGAAATAAGTCAATCACAAAAGGACAAATATTGTGTAAGTCCATTATTGTAAAAGTCAAGGAAAGGTTTATCTATGGAAGGAAATTTTCTTTGTTGGTTACCAGGGGTGGGAGGTAAGGGTAGGGAACACTGTTATATAGAGATGAAAGTACTGATTTGGGTAAAGAGAAGAGCAATGTACCAAATGTGGCACTGAGGAAGACAAACACATAGAGAGGTATGTGGGAGGTACAGACAACAAAGCTGAACCCTTTTTCACATATTGTACTGTGTTGTCAATGAGGGTAAACATGGGTATATGGGTGGATAGATGGGTGGACACGTTGAACTATTACGTATGTCTATGAAACCAGGAGTGTACCCTAGAACATGTATAGGGTTGGCAGAAAATGGACCTGTAAGTTTATGTGTATGATCTGAATTCCCAGGTGTAAAATAGAGCTGACAAAAGGCAAGGTTGTACTCACTGCTTGGTCACAGCCAGCTACCCAGAGGGACCGAGTAGTTGAACCTGTGGGCTCAGGACAATAGTCGCAGAGGACATCAAGCTCAATTGGCATAATATACTACACAAAACATTGTTCCACTTCCAACTTTGGCAAGTAGTGACTGGGATCTTAAAAGCTTGCAAGCTTCTGATCAAATTGACTTTAAGACAAAAACCACCATACTAGACAAAGAAGGACATTATATAATGATTAAAGGATCAATTGAACATGAAGATATAACCATAATAAATATTTATGGACCCAATGAAAGAGCCCCAA
>NW_006927371.1:5869-7057 GCF_000298275.1 Orycteropus afer afer | reverse complement strand
CTTGGGCTTCAGCTCTGCCTCTTGCTCCTGGCCTACTGAAGGTGGAGGCCTCTCTTAACTTGGGCAGCTGCTGAGGCTGAGAAACCCAAGGTCAACAAGTAAAATGACATAGTTCCAAGATTATTAAGCAACATGGCAGGACACTAGTTCAAGTCTAGAAACTCTCAAGATCAGCAGACAAAATGGCAGGCTGCTGAATGAAGACTTGGCTACATACAGGGTCCAAGTGTGCCAAAAACCTCAAAGACTTTTCTCAAAGCTGTCTTCTTATATACTATAAGCAGACCACATTCCTAACGCAGCTAGTCAGTTGCTTCAGCAGTTTCTACCATGGAGTTGACTACCAGTCCCATCATGGGGAATCACTACATCCAGCTTCCCAGCCACTCAGAACCATGCCTAGCCACGTTGACACACAATACGACCATTTGCTTTCTTCATGGATGATGTTCTTGATGTCATCCCACAATTCATCTGGTCTTCGGTCATTGGTGTTCAATGAGTCAAATAGATTCTTCAGTTGGTCTCTAAATTCAGGTGGGATATACTCAAGGTTGTATTTTTGCTCTCATGGACTTGTTTTAATTTTCTTTAGCTTCAACTTGAACTTGCATATGAGCGATTTATGGTCTATTCCACAGTCAGTTCCTGGCCTTGTTTTTGACTGATGATACTGAGCTTCTCCATCTCCTCTTTCCATGGATGTAGTTGATCTGATTCCTGTGTATTCCATCTGTCAAGATCCATGTGTATAGTTACCATTTATATTGTTGAAAGAAGGTATTTGCAATGAATAAGTTATTGGTCTTTAAAAATTCTCTCATGTGATCTCTGGCATCATTTCTATTTCTAGGGCCATATCTTCCAACTATCAATGATTTTTCTTTGTTACCAGCTTTTACATTTCAATCATCAGTAATTATTAATACTTCTTGATTGCATGTTTGGTCAATTTCAGACTGAAGAAGTTGGTAAAAATCTTCAATTTCTTCATCTTTGGCTTTAATGGCTGGTGTGTAAATTTGAATGATAGTAGCATTAATTGGTCTCCTTTGTAGGTGTGTGGATATTGTACTACAATTGACAGCATCGTACAGCAGGATAGATGTTGAGATGTCCTTTGTGATGTTGAATGCCACACCATTCCTCTTCAACTTGTCATTCCTGGCATAGGAGATTATACATTTG
>NW_006927371.1:0-980 GCF_000298275.1 Orycteropus afer afer | reverse complement strand
CTTACCAAGGCTGATTTGGCCACCGCCACCGCTGAGTGCCCAATCTGCCAGCAGCAGAGACCAACACTGAGTCCATAATATGGAACCATTCCTTGGGGTGATCAGCCAGCAACCTTGTGGCAGGCTAATTACATCTTCCATCATGGGAAGGACAGCGTTTTTTTCTGCCTGGAATAGATACTTATTCTGGATATGGATCTGTCTTCCCTGCATGCAATGCTTCTGCCAAAACTACCATCCGTGGAGTTACAAAATGCCTAATCCACCATCATGGTATCCTACATGGCATTGCTTCAGATCAAGGGACTCATTTCACAGCAAATGAAGTGCAGCAATGGGCTTATGCTCATGGAATTCACTGGTCTTACTGTGTTCCCCATCATCCTGAAGCAGCTGGCTTGATAGAACAATGGAATGGCCTGAAAACACAATTACAGCACCAGCTAGGTTGCAATACCTTGAAGGGTTGGGGCAATGTTCTCCAGGAAGCTGTATATGCTCTAAACCAGCATCCAATATATGGTTCTGTTTCTCCAGTAGCCAGGATTAATGGGTCCAGGAACCAAGAGGAGAAAACGGGAGTGATACCACTCACTATTACCCCTAGTGACCCACTCAAAAAAATTTTTGCTTCCTGTCCCTGCTACCCTATGCTCTGCGGGTCTGGAGATCTTAGTCCCAAAGGGAGGAACACTCCCACCTGGAGACACAATATGGATTGCACTGAACTGGAAATTAAGAATGCCACCCAGTCATTTTGGCTTCCTCATGCCTCTGGATCAACAAAGAAGGGCACTACTATACTATCTGGTGTGACAGATCCTGATTACCAAGGGGAAATTGGATTGGCTTACATAAAGGAGGTAAAGAAGAATATGTCTGGAATACAAGAGATTCTTTAGGGCATCTCTTAGTACTCCCATGCCCTGTGATTAAAGTCAATGGAAAATTATAGCAACCCATTCTGATATGACTGCTAA
>NW_006927370.1:4883-7060 GCF_000298275.1 Orycteropus afer afer | reverse complement strand
ATCTGATTCCTGTGTGTTCCATCTGGTGAAGTCCACGTGTACAGCCTCCGTTTGTGTTGTTGAAAAAAGGTGTTTGCAATAAACAAGTCGTTGGTCTTGCAAAATTCTACCATACGAGTTCCAGCATTATTTCTGTCACCAAGGCCAAAAAAGTTCCTTGAATTAAGTGAAAATGAAAACACAACATATCCAAATCTTTGGGACACAGCAAAAGCAATTTTCAGAGGACAATTTATAACAATAAACACACATATCAAAATAGAAGAAAGAATCAAAATCAATACCTTAAGCCAATATCTTCAACAATTAGAAAAAAAAGAATGGCAAAAAAAAAGCCTACTGTCATCAGAAGAAAGGAAATAATAAGAGATTAGAGTGGAAATAATTAAAACAGAAAAATGATAGAAAGAATCAATAAGACTTGAAGTAGATTTTTTAAAAGGATTAACAAAATTGACAAATCACAGGCAAATTTTAAAAATGAAAAGGAGAAGATGCAAATACTATGAATAAGAAATGAAATAGGCTATGTCACAACAGAACAAACAGAAATAAAAGAATAATAATAGAATACTCTGAAGAACTGTTCTTCAATAAATTTCAAAACCTGGAATAAATGGACAAATTTCTAGAAACATACTACCTCTCCAAAGTAACAAAATCTGAGTCTGAAATTTGAACAGATCCATCACAAAACAAGAAATTGAAAAGGTAAAAAATAAAATAAAACTGCATGCAAGCAAAAAAAAAAAAAAAAAAGAGTTGTGGCCCCGTTGGCTTCACTGGTGAATTCTACCAAATATTAAGAGAAAAGATGAAAGAATTCTCCTCACACTATATCAGAACAAAGAAAATAATGCAACACTTCCACAGTCATCCTATGAATCCAGCATAACCCTGATACCAAAACCAGGCCATCGCAACACTAAAAAAGAAAAATTGTAGACTAATATCCCTCATATACATAGACTAAAAATTTCTCAACAAAATCCTAACCACTAGAATACAACAACATATTAACAAAATAATACTTTATGACAAAGTGGCATGCAAGGATAGTTCAACATAAAAAAAAAAACACAATCAATGTAATCCATCACATATGCAAAACAGAGGGAAAAAAAAACAACATATGATCATATCAATTGATGCAAAAAAGGCATTTGACAAAATGCAACACTGATTCTTGATAAAAATTCTCAGCCAACCAGGAATAGAAAGGAAATTTTAAAACATAATAAAAGATATACTCACAAAACTAATTATCAATGTTATTCTCAAAGGACAGAAACTGACAACACTCCCCTTGCCAACAAGAATGAGATGAGGATGCTCTTTATCACCACTGTTATTCAATATTGTATTGGAGGTTCTATCAGAGCAATAAGGCAAGAAAGGGAAATAAATGCATCCAAACTGCAAAGATGAAGTAAAACTATTTCTAGTTGCTGATGATGTGAATCTATACATAGAGAATCCCAGAGACTCAACAAGAAAATGACTAGAACTAACAGAAGGATTCAGCAAAATGACAGGTTACAAGATAAACATACAAATAATTATAATAACTTGTGATGATGAGAAAAAGAAACTTGAAAACTTGAAGCTATAGTAAACAATACAGTTTAGGTTTGGCAAAACATAAATCCATTGATCAATGAGGTAGGATAGAAGGTAGAGAATTAGACCTATAAATATGGTACTTGTTTTTATACAAAGTACAAAGAGAATTTAACAGAGAAGATAATCATTTCAGCAAATTTTTACAACAATTGCATATCCATGTTCAAGAAAATTGACCTATATATCTATTATATACAAAATTATCTCAAAACTGCTCTTAGAACTACAGGAGAAACTCAAACTATGAAACTACTGAAAGAATACACAGATAAAAACTTTTGAACTGGAGAGAGACATTTTAGCAGTTACATCAAAAACACGAGCCTCAACATTAAATAAAAATAACAAATTAGACATTATAAAAATTAAGGGCATCTACTCTGTCAAAAGGAGCTCTGCTGGCATAGTGCCTAAGGAATCTGACTGCTAACCAGGAGGCTGGCGGTTCAAACCCACCGGCCACTCCTCGGAAGGAAGATGGGGCAATCTACTTCCGTAGTGATACTGCCTCGGAAACCCAAGGAGGGGTCGCTATGAGTCAGATCTGACTCAAT
>NW_006927370.1:0-4173 GCF_000298275.1 Orycteropus afer afer | reverse complement strand
TATATATATATATATACTTTAATAAGGAATCAGGCAGATTAAAGAAGAGTTGATGCATTTGAATTATGGTATTCCTGAAGAATATTGAATATACCATGAACTGTCAGAAGAACAAACAAATCTAACTTGGAAGAAGTACAGCTAGAATGCCCCATAGAAGGGAGGATGGTGAGACTTGTTCTCACCTTTTGTGGGTATGTTATCAAGAGGGAGAAGTCTCTGGTAGGACAACATGCTTGGTAAAGTAGTAGGTCAGCAAAAAAGAGGAAGACCCTCAAGGAGATGGATTGGTACTAGCTGCAACAATAGGCTCACTGCCAAAGAGGCGGGGAGGCTGCATCTTCTGACCTCCTCTAATCCCACAAGAGGAAGACAGAATTACCAACAGTAGCCCAAAGTCTATTCCTGTGAGGCTAGACATGCTGCCTCCCTCCAGCCCTATCACCAACCCTGACACCAACCATTCCTCCCACAGCACCCACCAACTCCTTGCTGGGTTCGATAATCCACTGCAGTGGCCACACAGAACTCACAGATCATGGAGTATTTTAGGGAAGCAAAAGGCTACAATTCAAGTTCAGAAATTCACTCAGTCTCTCGCAGCCCACGGTCTCTCAACTAACAGTGTCTCTCAGTCTCTCTCCCAGCAGTGCATGTCTCTTGAGGTCTCTCTCAGCAGTGTGTGTCTCTCATGTCTCTTTCTCAGCAGCATGTGTCTCTCATGTCTCTCAGGAGCACATTTTCTCAGCAGCATGTCTTTCTCAGTCAGTAGTCAGAGAGACTTCTTCTACCTCTAGAAGGGCTCCTTTTGAGCCTGGCAGAATGATCACTAACTAATCCCAACATCAGAATTCTATACACCTGAGAGAGAGAGAACTTCCCAGAAGATTGCTTCGTGTTGGTTCAACAGAAATACCTCAGGAGGATAACTAATAATCAGGAGCTACTCAGTTGCACACGGCAAATTCCACCACGGAGTTTACGAGGACTTATGGCTAGAAAAGCCAGACTATGTAATTTACTACACTGCACTCAAGCAAAGCAACAATTGTGAGGATAATGAAAGGCAAAGCAGTGTTTCCTTCTGTTATACCATGACTCGATGGCATCTAAAAACAACAACTGATATTATTACCATATCATTAGAAAAGTATGAAAGAACAAGCAAACAAACAACAAGTATGGGTATAAAGAAAAATAAGATTTTTAATTATAAAAATGTGACAAAATAAAATTTTATTGGTAAGCAAAAATAAGTTCATTTATCCCTGTTTTAAGTTAATACAACACAAAGGGAAAAAAAAAAAAAAAAACTAAACAAAAGTAGAGTAATAGAAAAAATTAATTTGATTATGTCATGTAGTTGGTAATCGGCAAAGCAAGTAACAACCAAGATCGATCTAGTATCAATACTTATATCCTTTGATATACTGGCAGAGTTTTCACAAAGAATCTATACATAAAAGACAAAGTTAATGGAGATATTTTGGGTTTGTGTTGCTGACAAATATTTTATCAGTTATACATATTGCATTGTTTTTCAATGCATTTTATTTAAGGAAGTCTTCCATTGCTAATTCTTTTTAGTGTTATTTACCTTTATAAAATCCGCCTACAATATCATCGTTTTGCTTCTACTTGGTTGCTTGCCTTCATTCCTTCTCTCCGTCCCTTCCTTGCCACCCCCCTTCTTTCTTCATTCCTTGCTAAGCATACAATTACAATTGTATAACCTTTCATTTTCATTTTTTTTTGGTTTTGTTTTTAGCTATTATCAAGTTGGCCTTGGACTCATGGCAGTTCCATGATCCATAGGGTTTTCTCTTGTTATCCATAGGGTTTTCATTGCCTGATTTTTTAGAAGATTGCCAAGCATTTTATCTTATGCTATGTTAGTCCAATAACTCTGATGAAACTTGTTCAGTATCGTAGCAACACCAAACCTCCACTAACTGATTCATATGAAACATTAGAAAAAAATTGCTAGATACTGTTTCAGTGTGAGTTGTAAATGCATTTCCCCTGTATCTATATGCAACATTTGAATGTGAATGATTTATAAAAAATATGTAAAGTTTCATATTTATATTTCTTATTTAATTGATTTTATTTGATTATAATAGTCATCCTATAAGGGAGGTATATTAATTTATCTTATAAACAATAACTAAATCTCAGAACTATTTTTCAATTATTTTCTCCTTTATTAAATGGTCCTTTAAGTCATCCATATTAGTATATCAGTCTTATACTGAAGTTCAAATATATTGATATTGTTGTTATGTGTCATCGAGTCGCCCCAACTCATAGCGACCCCTCCTTGGTTTCTGACGCTGTATCACTACGGCAGTAGATTGCCCAACCTTCCTTCCGAGGAGTGGCTGGTGGGTTTGAACCACCAGCCTTCTGGTTAGCAGTCAAGTGCCTTAGGTACTATGCTACAAGAGCTCCTGAAGTTCAAATATAGCTCATCACAAATTATTTTCCTAGTAAGTAGAAAAAAAATAAAAAGAGAGGATTTTGCAACTCCTACATTTAATTGAATTTTGAAGCCTTGAAAGTATCTGGGAAGAAAAAAATAATATTTTATTTTTCAATATTGCTTGCAAATAGAAATATTGATGACTGAAAAAAAAGAAAGAAAGAAAACTGGCATAGCGTTGATTTCAACTCATAGCAAGCAACATCCATTCAGTTTCTGAGGCTGTATAAATCTTTAAGGAAGCCGACTGCCTCTTCTTTCTTCTGTGGAGCAGCAGGTGAGTTGAACCACCATCTTTTAGTTAGCAACCAAATGTCTTAACCGTTACACACAAAAGTTCCTTACATAGATGATAATTTGCCATTATAACAAGGTGAAATGAAACCAGCTTGTTCATATCAACCTTGAAAGTCTGTAACAGATTATTTATTGAATGTTGGAAGTTGATAGGAAACAAATGTAGAAAGATCTGCCTAAATGCCATACTTATTCTTAACAAACTAGATTCATTTAGTAAATTTAAATTCATGTCATTTTGTGCAGAAACATTTTGTTTCACTTACAAAATTTATGAAGAAGTATAAATACAACATTCTACTTTTTAAAAGTAGATCATTAATATTACATATTCATTATCCTTAGTGTTGACTAAAAAGAAACTTTCATGATGTAGTGGTTAAAACGTTTATTTATTTATTTATTTTTTAAAGATGGAAACTGTGTAAGGTGGAAACCTGTCAGAGAAGGAAAACTCAAATATTTTCCACTAATAGAGAGCAAAAGACAAATGGTAAGACTGCACCCTGTCAAAGGCAGAAAACTTGGGAGACCTGTAATAACGAGGCAGTCTCGTGGGGTTCCTGCTCTCTGTCTGGGATGCTCTGGTTTGTCCTGTGCTCAGTTACCCAATGCTGGCCATGTAAGCAACAGGCAGAAAACCCAAACTCAACTTGCTGCCATCGAGTTGATTCTGACTCATGGAGACCTCACATACTGCAGAGTGGAACTGAGCTCCGGATGGTTTTTGTGGCTGTAATCTTTACAGAGAGGTCTCTGGGTGGCACTAACAGTTTGTACTTGGCTACTAACTGAATGACTGGTGGCTCAAACCCACTGAGAAGAAGAATGACTCAATAATCTGCTTCCATAAAGACCATAACCAAGAAAACTCTATGAAACTCATTTCCACCCCATAACACATGGGGTCACCACGAGTGGGAATCAACTTGATGGTAATGGGTTTGGTTTGTGTTGGTTTAACCTTTATGGAAGTAGATCACCAGGTCTTTCTTCCATGGCACTCCTGGAAAGGTTTGAACCATCAACCTCTCTGCCAGTAGTAAACCATCTGCACAATCCAGGGACATTGACAGGCAGAGAGGAGCCTTAAATCTCAAACTTGGCAGCCTCCCTCTTTTGGTTTCTCCCCAGGGACTGGTGTGAACAAAGGCGCCCAAGTGTTTCTTTCTGCTACTGAGAAAGCTTCCCTGTAGACACTCTTGGCCTGCATGCCTTTCTGTTGGCCTGGCCTCTGCCTGCCTCCTTCTCTGTCCTCTCCCCAACTGGCCTCATGTTTATTCTCTGTTCTGCTTTCTCCTCATCCCTTCAGTCTTTCTCTTCCTCTGTCTGACCCTCTGATCTTCAGATTCCCTGTCCCATTCCCATGTCCTCTTTAAGAAAAAAAAAAAAAA
>NW_006927369.1:6507-6953 GCF_000298275.1 Orycteropus afer afer | reverse complement strand
TTTCATTTCTTTTTTCCTTTTCTTGGTGATTTTTCCTATGTGTGTATGTGGTGTGTTTTTTGTCCACTTGCTCTTACTTTTTGATAGTTTTTTGATGTTGTTTTTTCTAACTGAGTGGTAGACAGCAACTGTGCCAATATGACACAACCACACCCACACCTCCTACAGCTCCACTTACTGAGTGAGAGCTACCATTTCCTTCCCCACCAACTGGCCAATGGTAAATGACCACCAAGAAGAGCCTGATTCACCATTACTGCTCTTCATGAACAGTTAACAGAGATCTAAATACAACTCTCTGGTAGCATAGTGGCTAAAGCACTTGACTGCTAACCAGAAGGCTGGTGGTTCAAACCCAATGGAATAGAATTGAGAACCCAGAAATAGATCCATAGGTGACATACAACAGAACCAACTGAAATAACAAGGATAATATCAGGATACTA
>NW_006927369.1:5761-6247 GCF_000298275.1 Orycteropus afer afer | reverse complement strand
ATCTTATTAATCAATGCAGAAAAGGCATTTGATAAAATCCAACACCCATTCCTGATCAAAACTCTCAGCAAATTAGGAATAGAAGTGACATTCCTAAACATAATAAGGGGCATAATTGCAAAACCAACAGCCAAATGTTATTCTCAATGGAATGAGACTGAAACCATTCCCCTTGCAAACAGGAACCAGGCAAGGGTGCCCTCTATCACCACTTCTATTCAACATTGTACTGGAAGTTCTAGCCCAGGCAATAAGGCAAAAGAGAGAAATCAAAGGCATCCAAATTGATAAGGAAGAAGTCAAACTATCCTTATTTGCTGATGATACAATCCTATACCTAGAAAATCCAAGAGAATCTGTCAAAAATCTACTGGAACTAATTGAGAGATCTAGTACAGTGGCAGGATAAAGACAAACATCCAAAATTCAGCTGGATTCCTCTGCATCAGCAAAGAGATTGCTGAAAAAGAAATAAGGAAATCAATA
>NW_006927369.1:2829-5344 GCF_000298275.1 Orycteropus afer afer | reverse complement strand
ATCTTTGACAAAGGGTTTGTTGTTGTTATGTGCTGTTGAGTCAGCCCTGACTCATAGCGACCCCTCCTTGGGTTTCCGAGGCAGTATCACTACGGAAGTGGGATTGCCCAACCTTCCTTCTGAGGAGTGGCTGGTGGGTTTGAACCGCCAGTCGTCTGGTTAGCAGGCAAGTGTCTTAGCCACTATGCTACAAAGGGCTGAAATCCATTAAATGAGGAAGAGAATGTCTGTTTAATAAATGGTGTTGGCAAAACTTGATATTCATTTTCAGAAAAATGAAACATGATCTGTACCTCACATCATACACAAAAAGTAACTCCAGATGGATCAAATACTTAAATGTGAAACCTAAAACTATAGAGTTCCTCAAGGAAAAACTAGGGGCAAATTTAGAGGCCAAATATATGGCATAAATATACTGTGAAGCATAACTTGACAGGTCTGGAACTGAACCCTTCAAGTCTGGAATTGAACCCACTTGTATAGCTTCCAGCCAAAGAAAAGACAGCCATATGAGGTGAACATCTACACTAGGCAGATACACTTCTTGGATAGAAAATCATGGGAGAATAGCAGGGCTGTGTATGCACAAGGAGACAGCTCACAGGGCAGGAGTGCATTGAGGGAAGGACACAGGAAAGAGGTAACTCTGGAGAAGAAGTGGGAAGGGAGCTGGTGCATTGTGGTAAATTGTAGCCAATGAGACAGAGTGTATGTGAACTGCTATACGGAAAGTGAATTTGCTCTGTAAACTTTTCCTCAAATCACAATAAATAGATAAATAAATAAATAAATAAATAAATAAATAAGAACATGGAAAAACTGATCTCTAATTTTATATGAAAAGGAAAGTGACCTCAGATAAGCAAACCACTTTTGAAGAACAAAATAAGAGATCTTACACCCCTAATCTCAAAACCTACTATACGGCCATGGTAGTCAAAATAGCCTTTTATTTGTACAATGATAGACGTATAGACAAAGTGGAACAGAATTAAGAACCCAGAAATAGACCCATCCATTTACGGACAGCTGATATTGACAAAGGGACCAAACCCACTAAATGAGGGAGAGATAGCCTCTTAATGAAAGGTGCTGGCTAAATTGGATATCCATTTGCAGAAATATGAAACAAGATCCATACTTCACACCATACAGAAACATGAATTCAAGATGGAAGACCTAAATATAAAACCCCAAACTTTCATGCTCATCAAAGATAAAATTGAGGCAAATTTTGAGCCTTTATTTAAGGCAAAAATAGACTACCAAGCATAACTACACAAACAACAGAAGAGAAAATAGATGACTGGGACCTTCTAAAAATTAAATTCTTATTCACTTTAAAAGATTTCTCCAAAAGAGTAAAAAGAGAACATAGAGATTAGGAAGCAATATTCGGCAGCAACATATCCAACAAGGGATTTATCTCTAAAATTTATAGAAGCCCTCAACATCTAAACATCAAAAAGACAAACAAACCAATTGCAAAATGGAAAAGTACAGATAATTCACCAAAGAAGATTTTCAGGTAATCAACAAACACATGAAGATAATACTCATGATCATTAGCCATTAGAGAGATGCAAATCAAAACAATGACATATCATCTCACCCCAGCAATAATAGCAAAATTTTACAAGGCAGAAAACAACAAATGCTGGTGAGGCTACGGAGATATTGGATCTTTCATACACTCCTGGTGGGAGTGAAAAATGGTACATTCACTATGGAAAATGTTGTGGTGCTTCCTTAAAAATTTGGAAATAGAAATACCGTTTGATTCAGCAATCCCACTGCTAGGAATATATCCTAAAGAGGTGAAATCTAGAACATGAAAAGATAGATGCACACCCTTGCTTGTTGAAACACAATATACAGTAGCAGTGAGATGAAAACAACCTATGTGCCCATCAGTAGCTGAATAGATAACCAAACTATAATACATATGCACAATGGAATACTATGCAACATTAAAGAATCATGAAGAATCTGTGAATCACCAAATCCATAACGTGGATGAACTTGGAGGACATTATGTTGAATGAAATAAATCAATCACAGAAGTATAAATATTGTATGAGTCCATTATTATAAAAAGTAAATGAGATATTTACACAGGGAAGGAAATTTTCTTTTTTTGGTTACCAGGGATAAGAGGGGAGGGAATGGAAGCGAAATTGCTAGCTAGTTAAGACACTTGTGTCGATTTGGGTGAAAGAAAAGGCAATATATCAAAAGTATGTGACCAGCACAATTACTAAGGAAAAGGAGGAGACAGAGAGGTGCACAAGATGTACAGACAAAAAAGATAAATACTTTTAAATACGCATATTGTAGCATCAGTAATAATAAACACTACTCTATGGCTGGCTGCATAGCTAGACAAGCAAGAAGATCAGGTAGGGGTAGGTGAACATATACCTGTGCCCATATGTATAAGTTTGGCAGACAATATTCCCCCATGTGCATTTTCATTTGTTATGAAAATGTCTATATACATTATTAAGGAAAT
>NW_006927369.1:0-1834 GCF_000298275.1 Orycteropus afer afer | reverse complement strand
ATATATATGAACTGTTGAATGTAAAATGAATCTGCTTTGTAAAATTACATCCAAATAACATTTTAAAAATAATAAAATAACTGCATGTATCACACTGTGCAAATTTGCTGCAAAAGACCTCTTTAAAGTGTTAAGGAGCAAAAATGTCACTGAAGTCTAAGAGGCTCCTGACTCAAATATGTTTTGGTTATCTAGTCCTGCTGTAACAGAAATACCACAAGTGGATGGTTTAAAAAAACAGGGTTTCTCTCTTTTACAATTTAGGAGGCTAGAAGTCCAAGTTCAAAGTTCTGGCTCTAGGGGCCGGGTGAAGCTCCTTGATCTTGGTCTTCATCTCTGTCTCCTATTTCAGACCCACCAAACTCTAAAAAACTCCTCACTGCCTCAGAATCTATTTGACTCATAGCCACCCCTCCTTGGGTTTCCAAGGCAGTATCTCTGGTAGCATAGTGGCTAAGGCACTTGACTGCTAACCAGAAGGCTGGCGGTTCAAACCCACCAGCCACTCCTCGGAAGGAAGGTTGGGCAATCCTACTTCCATAGTGATACTGCCTCGGAAACCCAAGGAGGGGTCGCTATGAGTCAGGGCTGACTCGATGGCACACAACAACAACAACAACATCTCTATGGAAGTAGATTGCACAATATTCCTTCCGAGGAGTGACTGGTGGGTTTGAATCACCAGCCTTCTGGTTAGCAGTCAGAAGCCTTAGGCACTACGCCACCAGAGATTTTTTCTGACTCATACAGCTCTTGACTGCTGAAGCGAATAAACCCCAGATCGACAAGTAAATTGACAAAGTCCTAAGATTAGCAGAAAACATGGCAGACTACTAGTTCAAGTTCAGGAATAATCCCAGAATAGGCAAGCAACATGGCAAACCACTGAGATGAAGATTCTGACAAATGAAGCATCCAGATGTGTCAAAAGCTTCAGACCTTGATCAAAGCTTCCCCGTATATATAATGGAAACAGGCCACAAACCAAAGGCAGCTACTTAGCTGCTCACAGCAGAGTCCAACATGAGGATGATTACTACTCTCATCATGGGGAATAACTATATCCAGCTGCCCAGCCAATCAAAACCACAGGCCAGACAAGTTGGCACACAACCTTAACTCCCACACCACGGTATTTTCAACAGCTTCATATGCATGTGAAAACTGGCCAATGAATGAGGAAGACCAAAAAAGAATTGATTCCTTTGAATTGTGGTGTTGGTGAAGAATATTGAAAATACCATGGTTTGTCAGAAGAACAAACAAAGCTGTCTTGGGAGAACTACAGTCGGAATGTTCCTTAGAAGCAAGAATGGCCAAACTTTGTTGTAGTTTGGTCATGTTATCAGAAGGGTCCAGTCTCTTGAGAAGGATGTCATACTTGGTAAAGAATTAGCACCAAAAGGGAAAGAGCCCTAACAAGATAGACTGACACAGTGGCTGTGATTCTGAGACAAACATGGCAATGATAGTGAAAATGGCCCAGGACTGGGAAGTGTTTTGTTCTGTTGTACATAGGGCTCCAATGAATAGCAACTGGATTTATGGCACCTATTAATAACAATAGTTTTGGAGTGCTGTGTCATTGTAGTTTTAATTTGCATTTCCTAATAGTTAATGATGTTGAATGTCTTTTATTTGTTATTAGTATATCCTCTTTGGTGAAATGTCTCTATGTTTTTGTTCACTTTCAAAATTGAATTGCTTATTTTATTTATTCATTTTTACTACTGAGTTTTGAGAGTTCTTTATATTTCTAAATATTAGTCTTTTGTTGGATATGTTGTTGTTGTTGTTGTTAAGTGCCGCCGAGTCGTTTCCGATTCATAGCGAC
>NW_006927368.1:5728-7204 GCF_000298275.1 Orycteropus afer afer | reverse complement strand
ACACACACACACACATATACATATACACAGAAATCAAAGATTATTAAAGGTTACCAGGGCTAGGAGGTAGGAGGGAAAGGGGAAGCTTTTGTTTGTGGAGCATTGAGTTTATGCTAATGGTGGTGGAATACGTTGGAAAAGATAGCAATAATGGTGACACCACATGAAAAATGTCATCATTGTCCCTGAGCTGTAAATGGCGACATTGTTATGTTAGTGAATGTCTTGTTGTGTACGTTTTCATCACAGTAAAAGTAAAAAAAAAAAGAACGATAGGTGAAAAAAAGATGACATAGATTGTGGGATGTCATTGCTGGTGTCAGGTGGATCTTACTTGAAAGCAAAGAATACCAGAAAGATGTCTATCAGTGCTTTATTGGCTATGAAAAGGCACTTGACTGTGTGGATCATTGCAAAAAATGGGAATTCCAGAACACTTAATTGTGCTTAGAAAGAACCTGTACATAGACCAGGAGGCTATCACACAAACAGAACAAGAGGATAGTATATGGTTTAAAATCAGGAAGGATGTATGTCAGGGTTGTATCCTTTCACATCTATAGGTTCAATCTGTATGCTGAGCAAATCAGCCAAGAAACTGGACTAAATGAAGAAAAACAGCATCAGGTCTGGAGGAAGTACCATTAACAACTGGCTGTATGTAGATAACACAACTTTGCTTATTGAAGATAACTTGAAACATTTACTGATGAAGATCAAAGGATATAATCTTCAGTATGGATTATACCACAACATAGAGAAAACAAAAATCCTCACCACTGGACCAATACCAACATCACAATAAACAGAAATCAGATTGAAGTTGTCAGGGATTTCATCTTACTTGGATCTACCATCAGCACCCGTAGAAGCAGCAGTCATGAAATCAGAAGTCACATTGCACTGGGAAAATCTGCTGCAAAGGCCTCTTTAAAGTGTTGAAGAGCAAAGATGTCATTTTGAAGACTAAGGTGTGCCTGAGCCAAACCATGGTATTTTCAATTCCTGCATATGAATATGAAAGCTGGACAGTGAATAAGGAAGACTGAAGAAGAGTTGATGCATTTGAAGGGTGGTGTGGGTAAATATTACTGAAAATAACATGGACTGCCCAAAGAATGAACATATTTGTCCTGGAAGAAATTCAGCCAGAATGCCTCTTGGAAGAGAGAATGTCCAAACTTCTCACCTACTTTGGTCATGTTCTCAGAAGGGACCATTCCCTAGGGAAGGATATCATACTGATAAAGAAGAGGTAAGGGTGGGCAGACAGGCCACACACCCACACGTGGGAGGCAGGGGAGGAGCCTGGGCCAAGACAGAGCCACAGGATCCAGGTAAGGGGAGGGCGGAGAGGTTTTAAACAGCTATGGAAGACAAACTTGTCTGTCAGTTTGTCATACTGTGGTGGCTTGCAGGTTGCTGTGAGGCTTGAGGCTGTGCCACCAGTGTCTCAAATGCCAGCAGGTTTGCACA
>NW_006927368.1:2529-5433 GCF_000298275.1 Orycteropus afer afer | reverse complement strand
GGAATGTACAAAGTATGAATCTAGGAAAATTGGAAGTTGTCAAAAATGAAATGGAATGCATAAAGATTGATATCCTAGGCATTAGTGAGCTGAAAGGGAACAGTTTTGGCCATTTTGAATCAGACGGCCATATGATCTACTCTGCCAGGAATGGTCATTTGAAGAGGAATGGCATGCCATTCATCATCACAAAGGATGTATCAAGATCTGTCCTGAAGTACAATGGTGTCAGTGATAGAATAATATCTATACGCCTACAAGGAATACCAGTTAATACTACGATTATTCAAATTTATGCACCAACCACCAAAGCCAAAGATTAAGAAATTGAAGATTTTTATCACCTTCTGCAGTCTGAAATTGACCAAATGTGCAATCAGGATGTGTTAATTATCAGTGGTGACTGGAATGCAAAAGTTGAAAGTAAAGAAGAATTACCAGTAATTGGAAAATTTGGCCTTAGGGACAGAAATAACACTGGAGACTAAATGATAGAATTTTGCAAGACCATTGACTTATTCATTGCAGATACCTTTTTTCAATAACATAAATGGAAGCTGTACACATGGACATCACCAGATGGTGTACACAGGAAACAGATTGACTACATCTGTGGCATGAGACGATGCAAAATCTCAATATCTTCAGCCAAAACAAGGCCCGGAGCTGATTGTGGAACAGACCATCAACTGGTCATATGCAAATTCAACTTGAAGCTGAAGACAATTTAAAAAAGTCCACAAGAGCCACAATATGACCTTGAATATATCCTTCCTGAATTTAGAGACCATTTAAAGAATAGAATTGATGCATTAAACACCAATGACCGAAAACCAGAAGAATTACGGGATGGCATCAAGAACATCATCCATGAAGAAAACAAGAGGTCATTAAAAAGATGACAAAGGAAGATAAAAACAAAATAGATGTCAGAAGAGACTCTGAAAATTGTCCTTGAACAGAGAATAGCTAAAGCACCAGCCACTCCTTGGAAGGAAGTTTGGGCAATCTACTTCTGTAGTGATACCTCCTCCAAAACCCAAGGAGGGGTTGCTATGAGTTGAATACAACTCGACAGCAGTGAGTTTGGTTCTGGTTTCAGTTTGATGCTTTAAAGAAAATTTTTACAAAGACAAACATAATAATTGAATTTAAGATTTAAGTTATATTTCTAAACATGTATTGAAAAACAGCATTTCCCTCACTTCATGTTTTAAATTGTCAATTTTTCTATTTAGTTATCACAGAATGATATAATTAATAACAGTTATATATATAAGCTTATTATCAATTTTAATCACACAATAATATGTTATAGAGTTGTAAATTGCTTGAGTGTAATATTTCATAGATTATATAGATACTAACAGCAAAGTTGTTTTATAAAATATTTCTGCATTTATTCATAATTCATAATATTTATGAATTCTTTCTACATAATTATCAGTTACAATATTTTTATTAACTGAATGGAAACCATGTTTTTCTCCTTTTTCCATTAATTCATGTCAAAAAAAGTTATTGACACAGGTTCATGAATACTAATTACCATACCATACCTAAAACATTTGAAAATTTTACAAAATCAGGAACTACAGAAACACTGGCAGCAATGAAAACAATAGTATGTGCTCTTAGTGTGTGTAGATGAAACCATGTGATTTGAAATATCATTATAATTGGGTAATAATGACAGGTCTGACCTGAGTGCATTATTATTTATGTTGTTTACATTGTTCTCTCTGTACTGTATGCCCCTAAGGACAGGTGCTGAACTGATCAACTTTGTATTCCTAATTCCTAGCATAGCTCTTACCAAAATCACTGCTGTGGAGTTGGATCCAACTCAGTGACCCCTCCTTGGGTACCCGAGGCCGTATCACTACAGAAGTAGATTGCCCAAACTTCTTTCCAAGGAGTGGCTGATGAGTTTGAACCACCAGCCTTCTGGTTATCAGTCAAATGCCTTAGGCACTACACCACCATTAGCATGTTGTTGTTGTTATGTGCCGTGGAGTCGAACCTGACTCATAGCGTTTCTGAGGCAGTATAATTACGGAAGTAGATTGCCCCATCTTCCTTCTGAGGAGTGGTTGGCGGGTTTGAACCACCAGCCTTCTGGTTAGCAGTCAAATGCCTTAGGCACTATGCTACCAGAGCTCCTATCATTAGCATAGTATTTTATCATTGCAAGTATAATGAGACATGCAAGATGGGGTTAAGAAAAGTGTTTTTGGTGGTATAACTAACTACAGGAATATTTTTTATTTAAAAAAATAATTAATTTCCACTGACATACTACACAAAATAATTTATAGACAATTATTTTGGTATCACCCACTCTGACAGTTTCACCTGGTATGGTCTGTACACCCCACCCCCTATGTTGATACTACTACTGAGAATGAGAAAGAAGAAGAGTTTGCAATTCTCTTGTAACAGCTAGAATTGTGAGACAAGAACATAAATTTCTGGTTTTGTTTTGTCCTGTTTTAGGGCAAGTACACTATTTTCCTACAGACCTTTCATTCAGTCAGATGTTCTTGACCTTGCTTTACATGCTAAGAGCTATGCTAGGAATTAGGAATACAAAGTTGATCAGTTCAGCACCTGTCCTTAGGGGCATACAGTACAGAGAGAACAATGTAAACAACGTAAATAATAATTTCACTGGTACTAGATGATAAAATTTGGTAATTTTCAAAGTGCTATGGGAAAATATAAAGTAAATGTCTTTGAGCTTTCTCTTCTGAAATTTGTGTTATCCACAATTAATACTAGACTTGCATTTAATTTTTCTGTAGTAAACTTACACTATTTAAGATCATTTCCTCTTTTCAATATTCTTTGCCAACATCATAAGTCAAAGGCATCAACTCTTCCTTGGTCTTTTTTATCCATTGA
>NW_006927368.1:1611-1994 GCF_000298275.1 Orycteropus afer afer | reverse complement strand
TGATCCTTGCTATACTTGAACCCATCTTAGCAGCCACCGAGTCAATCCATCTTGTTGAAGTCCTTCCCCTCTTTCATCGACCCTCGACCTCACCAAGCATGACATCCTTCTCCAGGAAATGGTCCCTTCTGACAACATGACTTAAGTAGGTGAGAAAAAGTCTGGCCATTCTCGCTTCCAAGGAGCATTTCGGCTGCACTTTCTCTAGAAAAGATCTGTTAGTTCTTTCAGCTCTCCATAGTACTTTCAGCATTCTTCGCCAGCACCGCAACTCAAAAGCATCAATCCTTCTTCAGTCTTCCTTATTCATTGTCCAGCTCTTACATGTATAAGAGGCAATTGAAAATATCATGGTACTCTTAGTATTCTTCTCCAACACCACA
>NW_006927368.1:0-675 GCF_000298275.1 Orycteropus afer afer | reverse complement strand
AATGGGTACAATTATGGATCTCTTCCAGTCAGTTGGCCATATAGCTATCTTCCAAATCTCTTGGCATATCTGAGTGAGTGCCTCAAGTGGGGTATCCATTTGATGAAATACCTCAATGAGTAATCCATTAATTCCTGGAGCCTTGTTCTTCACCAATTCCTTCATGCAGCTTCAACTTCCTCTGTCAGTGCCATTGGTTTTTGATCATATGACACCTCCTGAAATGGATGAAAATCTACCAGTTCTTTTTGGTACAGTGACTCTGTGTATTCTTTCCATCTTCTTTTGATGTTTCCTGCATCATTCAATATTTTCCCCATTGAATCTTTTGATATGGCAATTTGAGGCTTACATTTTTTTCCTCAGTTCTTTCAGCTTGAGAAATGCTGAGCATGTTCTCCCTTTTGGTTTTCTGACTCCAAGTCTTTGCACATTTCATTGTAGTAATTGGCTTTGTCTGCTCGAGCTGGCCTTTGAAATCTTCTGTTCTGCTCTTTGATCTTGTCATTTCTTCCATTTGCTTTAGCTTCTCTGGTAGCATAGTGCCTAAGGGACTTGACTGCTAACCAGAAGGCTGGCAGTTCAAACCCCTCAGCCACTCCTCAGAAGGAAGGTTGGGCAATTTACTTCCATAGTGATACTGCCTCAGAAACCCAAGGAGGGGTCACTATGAGT
>NW_006927367.1:6032-6537 GCF_000298275.1 Orycteropus afer afer | reverse complement strand
TGGGGTCCTTCCTCAAAGGGACCTGGCCTCCCCTTCATTCAAGGGGTTGTGGGTCTGTAAACTGACTCAAGTCTGGGAATTGATCGAGAGGTCATAACTCCATATTCTGGCAATTCAATCTAGGTTGCTGTTCATGTGACCTAGAATTCTTCTGTCTATACAGATCAAGTAAATATTTAGTAGGTTTGCTATGTATTTTACTACTAGGAACACCATGAGCAAGTAGCCAATGCCATAATTCCACACGAGTCAGACTATTCTGATTAGTGTTCTGACTCTGCCATCCATTATGGTAACCACACCCACCTTGCTTTTGTCAGTTAACTACTGCCACTTGGGCCCTACTACCATGGAGTCCAATCAGCCCCATCATAGTTAAGTGTCTTAGTTCAATTAGGGCAGTTCCCACCGTCAAATCAGGTTTACATAAAATAGCAATCACAGCAGTCTTTAAGGATGCTGGAGCTCCCTTCACAAATTTATTCCTCACAGTACTGGTGAAAGG
>NW_006927367.1:3680-4487 GCF_000298275.1 Orycteropus afer afer | reverse complement strand
ACTTCCATAGCTGGGTTGGTTTCTGGGTTATATCATCATGTGTGTTAATGGTCAGTTGTTGTTGGCTGTTGTTGCTTCTCTGTCCAAAAGGCTCCATTTAGCATCTCTAGTAAAGTTGGTCTGGTTTTAACAAATTCCCTTAATTTTTGCTTATCTGGAAATGTCCTAATTTCACCACCATATTTGAGGGACAATTTTGTTAGGTACATAATTCTTAGTTGGAAATTTTTCTCTTTCAGTGTTTTATATATACCATCCCACTGTCTTCTCACCTGCATGGTTTCTGTCAAGAAATCTGAGCTTAGTCTTATCGGTTGCCCCTTGTAGGTAACTTCTCGTTTTTCCCGTGCTGCTCTCATGATTCTTCCTTTGTCTTTGGTTTTGATGATTTTGATGATGATATGTCTTGGTGTTTTTCTTTTGGGGTCTATCCTGTTTGGGGTTTGTTGGATTTCTTGAATGGATATATTCTCATCTTTCATCATATCAGGGAAGTTCTCCAACAAATCTTGGACAATTTTCTCAGTGGTTTCATTTTTCTCCTCCTGTTCTGGAATTCCAATGACACGTAAGTTATTCCTTTTGATGATATCCCACATGAACCTTAGGCTTTCTTCATTTTGTTTGATCTTTTTTTCTGATTGATCCCTTTCCAAAGAAGTATTCAGGTATTTGTCTTCCATCTCATTAATTCTGTCTTTCATTGTATCAATTCTACTCCTTTGCCCTTTCAATGTGTTATCTATTTCTGACAATTTAGTATTAGTCTTCTGGATTTCTATCTGTAGATTTAGAATCATTTCTAAT
>NW_006927367.1:0-3315 GCF_000298275.1 Orycteropus afer afer | reverse complement strand
TATTCACTAGTTGACAGCACTTATACACTCACCACCTGTCTCCTTTCCTTTGTCAGCCTCTCGTATGTCTTTGCCAATGCTGGCAAACAGAGCCTGTTCTTAGGTCCCTGGAATCTGAATGAGAATGCTATCATTTTAAAATCCAAAATGGTTGCCACTTGTAAACATTCAAAATGGCTGCACCGTCGGTTACTTTAAATATCCAAAATGGCTGCTACATTTAAACAATCAAAATAGCTGCGCCCTTCAGACAGCAGAAAGTCCACAGCTCAGGTTGTCTCCCTCCTTGCAGTTTCCCTTCCTAGTCATAGGCCACCAGAGCAGTTGTCCCTGAAGCCCTTGGTGACTGGAACTGATCTTTAGGTCAATTCTCAGGTCCCAACACCACTTGGAAATATTCAGGTTGTTGGTCTCGTCAAAGTCGCTGACAGTCCGCAGCTCTGACCATCTCTGTACTCACTGTTTTTGTTCAGGTTTTTCCACTAGTTGGTGCTTAATCCACTTCTATATAGTTCTTTCAAAACTCAGA
This sequence comes from Orycteropus afer afer, assembly GCF_000298275.1. NCBI lineage: Eukaryota > Metazoa > Chordata > Mammalia > Tubulidentata > Orycteropodidae > Orycteropus > Orycteropus afer. The sequence goes on along the minus strand of NW_006927367.1, from coordinate 2,786 downwards.
GTTCCAGGATTATCTTCTGTATCTCTGTCAATTGGTTTTTCTTTTCTTTGTTGAAGAGGGTCTGTGTAGCTTGTCTGCCTATTCCTCCATCTTTCCGGAAGTCCCATATCACAAGTTGTTAATGAGTCTTCCTCCAATCTTAATGCCACATTCTTGTTCATATAGTCCAGCTTCTCAGAATATTTGCTCAGCATACAGATTGAATAAGTATGGTGAAAGGATACAACCATGACATACCCCCTTCCTGATTTTAAACCATGCAGTATCTCTTTGTTCTGTTCGAATGACAGTCTCTTGGTCTATGTACAGGTTCCCCATGAGTACAGTGAAGTGTTCCGTAATTCCCGGTCTTATGTGTGTATATATATGTGTGTGTGTGTGCGTGTGTGCATGTGTGTGTGTGTGTGTGTATGGCGTAGTGTCTAAGGCATTTGACTGCTAACCAGAAGGAAGGCTGGTGGTTCAAATCCACCAGCCACTCTTCGGAAGGAAGACTGAGCAATCTACTTCCATAGAGCTACCACCTCAGAAACCCAAGGAGAGGTTGCTATGACTCAGAATGGATTTGATGGCAGTGAGTTTTGTATGTGTGGCGGGGGGGGCTATTGGCCAGGGCATACTGTAGTCCATTTCAGCTCCCCTATGCCTAGGATATTGATCTTTATGTATTCCATTTCATTTTTGATATCTTCCAATTTTCCTAGACTCATACTTCATATATTCGATGTTATTATAATGGGTGTTTGCAGCTGTTTCTTTGCATTTTGAGTCATGCCACATCAGCAAATAAAGGTCCCAAAAGCTTTACTCTATCCGTATCATTAAGGTCACTTCTATTCTGAAGAAGCAGCTCTTTCCCAGTTGTATTTTGAGTGCCTTCTAACCTGAGGCATTTATCTTCCAGCACTATATCAGACAATGTTTTACTGCTATTTATAAGGTTTCCAATGGCTTTTTTTTTTTTTTCCCAGAAGTGGACCATCTCTTACTTCTTATTGTATCTTAGTCTGGAAGCTCTGCTGAAACCTGTCCACCACAGATGACCCTGCTGGCATAGCTCCCAGCATCATGGCAACATGCAAGCCACCACAGTGCAAGAAACTGTTGAAAAAGTTCTTTATATATTCTGGATATTAAACTCTTACTAGATATATGGTTACCAAACATTTTCTTTCATTCTGTAGATTGTCTCTTCCCTTTCTTGATAAAGTTGTTTGATACTGAGGAACTGTTTTAATTTCCCTAGAATCCACATTTCTTGGTCTGTGGAGTTAAGGTGACCTACCCAGGCCATTCACTCTTAGGTGTCCTTTTGAACTTTGGGCCTTTAAGTAACTGGTTTTCCTGGAGTCACCTTCAAGGCAAACAACAGCCTAGTAAGTAGCTTAGTGGAGACCATTTTGCATTCGGCACTGGGCTCTTTTGGAGTATTATCTACGTGCAACCAGTTTCCAGAAGCAGGAACTCCAGGGTCTGACTGGCAGACTAGCTGTATTTTAAGACATATGGCATGTCCTTAATGATTCTGCTTTTATAACTAACTGAAACCCTGTATGTATTCTGAGAAGCCAACATGGAAGGAATTGACAATGATTCTCTGGAGACCACCCTGCCTGGACCCTGCCTATCCCTTCTTTGGCAGCTTCCTGATGCTTTTGAGTTGATGCTGCCCAATTTGAATCATATCTACTCACAATAAACATATTGTTAGACTAATGTCCAGTGTTTCTATGAATATTTAGGTTTTTAACAATATATGAAAGTTTTTAATTTTGTGAAGTCCAATTTGTCTATCTATTCTTTTGTTGCTCAGGCTTTTGGTGTCAAATCTAAGAATCCATTGTCAAAAACAAGGTCTTAAAGCTTTACCTCTATGTTTCGTTCTAAGACTGTTATGGTTTTAGTTCTTATATTTAGGTCATTGCTCTATTTTGAGTTAATTTTCATATATAGTGTGAGTATGGATCCAGCTTCATTCTTTTGCATAAAGATAGAATTGTAACAGAACTATTTGTAAAAGAGACTATTAATTCCTCCATTAAATGGACCTAGTGCACTGTTGAAAGACAATTGGGCATAATGTATGGGTTTGGTCAGTGAGAAAACATCATTAATAAATCATTAGTAGAAACAACTGTCCAGGTAGCATTTACATTTCTACAATTATAATTTTCTTTTTTGAAGAAATATTATTTTAAAATTGGGATCCAAATATCTCTCTTTTTTTTTTTTTTTTCGTTTTTTTTAATTTTTATTGTGATTTAGGTGAAAGTTTACAGGGCAGATTCATTTTCTATACAATAGTTCATACACATTTTGTTTCCTGACATTGACTGCAATTCCTCACAATGTAACAGCTCTCTTCCCACTTCCTTCCTATAGTTACCTCTTTCCAGTGTCCTTCTTTCCTAGGCATTCCTGCCACCTGAGCTATCTCCCTGTGCAAATATTGCCCTTCTGTTCTCTCATGATTGATTGTTCTAAGGAGTATATATACCTGATGTAAATATTCACCCTACATTCCTGTCTATTGTTTGGCTGGAAGCCATGGGAGTGAGTTCAATTCAAGACCTAATGAGTAATTAGAGGCCATAGTCTCAGAGGTCTCACCAGATTCTATTAGACCAATAATTTTTTTATGATTTTGAGTTTGGTTCCACACTGTTTTCCTATTCCATCCAGAGTCTCCTGCAGTGATCCCTTTCCAAGCAGATGACAATGGTAGCTGGGTACCACCTAGTCTGGTCTCATGGCCACATAGGCCAAGTTTCACATGATCCACTAGT
>NW_006927366.1:6916-7874 GCF_000298275.1 Orycteropus afer afer | reverse complement strand
CCTTGAACATTCAAAATTGTAACCTGGTTTCTGTCTCCCTATTCGACAAATAGCAATCCACCTTTCTCTTTTGTTGCTGTTTTGCTGTTGTTGATGTTGGGTAGATTCTGTGTCATGCGGACCCCACGTGTGCATTGTAGAACTGCTCCGTAGGCTGTGATCTTTTGGAGGCAGATCTCAAGCCCTGTCTTCTGAGACAACTCTGGGTGAGTTCGAACCACCAACCTTTCAGCTAATAGTCAAGCGCTTGACCAGTTGTGTCACCCAGGGACACTTTTAGTGTTTTAGACCAAGAAAAATTTAGTCACAAAGAAAGTAAGGCATAAAGAATAGAGAAAATACACATTAATTAATATTGTCCACATTACACAAAATGAGCTAAAAGCTTTTGCATATTCATTTGAAACTCACTTTATTAACACCTAGTGATCTTATTTGTGCCTTGAATTGGTAGAAAGGAAAATCTCTCAAAACTCTAAGTAGCTATTACAATTAAAATTTAAACCAGGAGTCAGCAAACTTTTTCTGTAAAAAGCTGTATAGTAAATGCTTTAGGATTGCTGACAAAGATGATATTATGTGGGTACTTATATTGTTGTTGTTGTTATGTGCCATCAGGTCATCTCTGACTCATAGTGACCTTATGTACAACAGAATGAAACACTGCCCAGTCCTGTGCAAGCCTCATGATCCCTGCTATACCTGAGCCCATCGCTGTAGCCACTATGTCAATCCATTGCATGGAAGGCCTTCTCCTCCTTCACTGACCCTCCACTTTACCAAGCGTGACATCCTTCTCCACAGAATGGTCCCTTCTGACAAGAGGACAAAAATAGGTGATATGAAGTCTGGCCATTTTACTTCCAAGGAGCATTCGGCTGCACTTCTTCCAGGACAGATTTGTTAGTTCTTTTATCAGTCCACAGTACTTTCAGCATTCTTTGCCAACACCACAACT
>NW_006927366.1:5473-5975 GCF_000298275.1 Orycteropus afer afer | reverse complement strand
ATACATGTTGATAGTCTGATTTGAGACCAAATCCATGGCAGATCACAACAACAAAAAATACACATATTTATAATGGATATGTATGAAAAACAGTGACTATCTCTGCATTGTTAGAATACAACGATTCTGGTTTTCTTCTCTTGTCTGTATTTTGAAAAATCTATATTATCTGTATATTTAAAATTTTTTCTGCAATCATTATGTTGTATTAGTAGAAAAAGAAATATTTTAAAAGACATAGAATAATATAAGAATTATTTTTTCTACCCAACTATTCTGTAGAGACTGATCCTTCATTCTGAATTAGACCTTGAACCCACCTGAAAAAAAACACTGTACTTATTTTTGTCTCTATATTACTCAAAGGAGCTCTGGTAGCATAGTGGCTAAGACACTTGCCTGCTAAGCAGACGGCTGGCAGTTCAAACCCACCAGCCACTCCTCGGAAGGAAGGTTGGGCAATCCTACTATCCGTAGTGATACTGCCTCGGAAACCCAAGGA
>NW_006927366.1:2355-2948 GCF_000298275.1 Orycteropus afer afer | reverse complement strand
CCATCATCAGAAGGCGAAAGTTCTGGCAATGAGATACAGGGCAGGTGTATCAGGATGTTCCCGTCAGCTCTTTCTAGCACCATAGAAGTAAAAGCTATCATGTCTACAACTGTACCATGTGGAAACTGGAACTCCCACTGATTCTGTTACCACCTTCATTTGCTGGCATTCCATTGTCTTCCCTCTTCCTACCTCCCCTACCCTGATCTCGCTAATTACCAAATTGCTGCTTTAATTTAAAAACATTTCCCCCAGTCGTTTCTACTCTTTTTCTTTTTAAACCAAAACCAAATTAACACCCATGCAGTGGATTCCGACCCATAGCTGCCCACATTGGGTTTCAGAGGTTGGAAATCTTTGTGAAAGTACATGGCCCTATCTGCCTTCCGTGGAGCAGCTGGTGGATTTGAACCACTGACCTTCTGGTTAGCAGCCAAGTGCTTTATCCACTATGCCACAAGAGCTCCTTTTTCTTCTTCTTAGATTTTTAATTTACCTTTTTAAATCTTAAATCCTCTTTTTAGCCTTCAATGCCATCAGATTTTCAGTTTTTTATTTCCATGGTATTAATCTTTTAGACTTTTATTCCATTA
>NW_006927366.1:0-510 GCF_000298275.1 Orycteropus afer afer | reverse complement strand
ACCAAGGAAACCAACAAACACAGCAAAATAAGGCATCTGATTCAAAGCATACATGATTAACTACCATCAACTAACTGTGATAAAAAAAAAAAAAAAGAAGAAGAAGAAGTGATAATATGCCACTACTCTTGCTTCCAAGGAGCATTCTGGCTGCACTTTCTCCAGGATAGATTTGTTACTCCTTTTAGCAGACCATAGTACTGTTAACATTCTTCTCCAACTCCACAACTCAAAAGCATCAACTCTTCTTCAGTCTTCCTTAGTCATTGTCCAGCTCTCACATGCATAAGAGGTGATTGAAAATACCATGGCTTGGGTTAGGCAAACTTTAGTCTTCAAGGAAACATCTTTGCTCTTCATCACTTGAAAGAGGTCGTTCACAGCAGATTTGCCCAATGCAATACATCATTTGATGTTTTGACTGCTGCTTCCATTGGTGTTGATTGTAGAGCCAACTAATAGGAAATCCTTGACAACTTCAATCTTTCCTCCATTCACCATGAAGCTGTT
>NW_006927365.1:6283-7177 GCF_000298275.1 Orycteropus afer afer | reverse complement strand
GGACCATTCCCTGGAGAAGGATGTCATGCTTGGTAGGGTTGAGGGTCGACGAAAGAGGGGGAGGCCTTCAACGAGATGGATTGATATGGTGGCTGAAATGATGAGCTCAAGTATAGCAGGGACTGTGGGGCTGGCGCGGGATAGGGCAGTGTTTCGTTCTGCTGTGCATGGGGTCTCTATGAGTCGGAAACGACTCGACAGCACTTAACAACAACAACAACAACAATAGCTAATGATTGTGAGCATTTCTTCATGTGTTTCGTGGCCGCTTGACTATCCTCCTTGGTGAAGTGTCTATTCATGTCTTCTGCCCATTTTTTATTGGATTGTTTGTTTTCTTGTTATTGAGGTGTTGGAGTTTTCTGTAAATTCTAGAGATAATTGCCTTGTCAGATATGTCATTGTTGTTGTTGTTAAGTGTCATTGAGTCGTTTCCGACCAAATATTTTTTCCCAATCTGTAGGTTCTTTTGACCCTTTTGGAGAAGTCTTTGGAAGCACATAAAAATTTAATTTTTAGACAGTCCCAAGCATCAGGTTTCTCTTCTGCTGTTCATGCATTTTGAGTTATGCTTGATAGTGTATTTATGCCATCTATTAGGGCCCTTAAATTTGTCCCTAGATTTTCCTTGAGGAACTGTATCGTTTTAGGTTTCACATTTAAGTGTTTGATCCATCTGGAGTTCATTTTTGTGCATGCTGTGAGGTACAGGTCTTGTTTAATTTTTCTGCAAATGAATCTCCAGTTTTGCCAGCACCATTTATTAAACAAACATTCTGTTCCCCATTTAATGGATTTTGGGCCTTTGTCAAAGATCAGCTGACTACAGGTCGATGGGATCTGTCTCTTGGTTCTCCATTCTATTCCATTGTTTTATGTGTCTGTCATTAAACC
>NW_006927365.1:4524-5946 GCF_000298275.1 Orycteropus afer afer | reverse complement strand
TAGAACTGACATTTTCACAATGTTTAATCTTCCTATCCATGAGCATGGGATGTTCTTCCATTTATGTAGATCTCTTATGGTTTCTTGAAGTAGCATTTTATAGTTTTCTTTGTAGAGGTCTTTTGTGTCGCTGGTAAGATTTATTCCCAAGTATTTTATTTTTTTGGTAGCTATTGTATAAAGTACTTGACTGCTAACCATAAGGCTTGTGATTCAAACCCACCAGTTACTCCTCAGAAGGAAGATGGGGTAATCTACTTCTGTAATGATACTGCCTCGGATATCCAGGGAGGGGTCGCTATGAGTTGGTTCTGACTAGATGGCACATAACAACAACAACAACATTGTATACTGTCAGCTGCAGGGATCCAGATGACGAGAGGAACTCAGGCAATCCCAAAGCAGCAGTGCAGAAGAGCAGGAGAAAGAGGATAAAAAGACAGGAACCCTGACAGAGAAGCAGTCAGCCACAGGGATCCAGGTGAGGAGAGGAACTCGGGCATGCTCAAAGCAGCAGGGTGGGAGAGCAGGAAAAAGTGGCTTAAAAGCCAGGAACTCGGACAGAGACCAGTTTTCCACAGGGATCCAGGTAAGGAGAGGAACTCAGGCACGCCTAAAGCAACAGTGAGGGAGATCAGGAAAAAGGGGATTAAAAGTAAGCAACCCTGACAGAGAAGCAGTCAGCTGCAGGGTTCCAGGTGAGGAGAGTGAAATCAGGCATGCCCAACGCAGCAGGGCAGGAGACAGGTAAAAGTGGCTTAAAAGCCAGGAACTCAGACAGAGACAAGTCTTCTTAAGAGATCCAGGTAAGGAGAGAAACTCAGGCACGCCTAAGCAGCAGTGAGGAAGAGCGTGAAAAAGGGGATTAAAAGCCAGGAACCCTGACAGAGAAGCAGTCAGCTGCAGGGTTCTAGGTGAGGAGACATGCAAGGCGGGAGACTGGGAGAAAGGGGATAAAAAAAGCCAGGAACCTGGACAAAGGAGCAGTCAGCCCCAGGGATCCAGATGAGGAGAGGAACTCAGGCATGTGCAAAGAAGCAGTACAGGAGAGCAGGAAAAAGGGGATTAAAAGCCAGGAACTTAGAGAGAGGAGCAGTCAGCTGCTGGGGTCCAGGTGAGGAGAGGAGCTCAGGCAAGCCCAAAGCAGCAGGGTGGGAGAGCAGGAGAAAGGGGATTAAAAGGCTTAGGAATCTGGACAGAGGAGGAGTCAGCCACAGGGACCCAGGTAAGTATGGTACGAGTGGTTTCCAACAGGGAGGCAAACTTGTCTGTCGGTTTGTCCTACTGTGGTGACGTATTTATGTGAGTTTTGAGGCTGAGCCACTGGTGTTTCTAACCCAGTGGGATGCACATGGTGCACAGGTATCAGCCCAGCTTACAGACTGAGACAGACTAGGAAGAAGGAGGAGGCCATCCACTTCT
>NW_006927365.1:0-4415 GCF_000298275.1 Orycteropus afer afer | reverse complement strand
ATAGGACTGGGAAAGAGCTGCATCATCTGAGGAAACCCAGCCTTAGTCCTATGGATAAGATAAAGCTTTCGAGACCTCCTTTTGCTGATGGAGCACCACTCAAATTGAAGAGAAATAGCTGCAGACATCCATTAATCATTGGAATGTGGAATGTATGAATATGAATCTAGGAAAAATGTAAGTTGTCAAAAAGGAAATGGAATGCATAAAGATTGATATCCTCGGCATTAGTGAGCTGAAATGGACTGGTTTTGGCCATTTTAAATCAGACCACCATATGATCTGCTATGCCTGGAACAACAGTTTAAAGAGGAATGGTGTGGCATTCATCATCACGAAGGATGTTTCAAGATCTGTCCTGAAGTACAATGCTGTCAGTGATAGGATAATATCCATATGCCTATAAGGAATGCCCATTAATATGACTATTATTCAAATTTATGCACCTGCCACCAAAACCAAAGATCAGGAAATTGAAGTTTTTATCAAGTTCTGCAGTCTGAAATTGACCAAACAGGCAATCAGAATGTGTTAATTATCACTGGTGACTGGAATGCAAAAGTTGGAAACAAAGAAGAATCACCAGAAAATTTGCTCTTGGCAACAGAAATAATGCTGGAACTCACATGGTAGAATTTTGCAAGACCAGTGACTTGTTCATTGCAAACACCTTTTGTCAACAACACAAACGGCGGCTCTACACGTGGACTTCACCAGATGGAACACACAGGAATCAGATTGACTACATCTGCGGCAAGAGGCGATGGAGAAACTCAACATCTTCATCCAAAACCAGGCCAGGAGCTGATTGTGGAACAGACCATTATCTGCTCATATGCAAGTTCAATTTGAAGTTGAAGTCAATTAAAATAAGTCCAAGAGAGCCAAAATATGATCTAGAATATATTCCTCCTGAATTTAGAGACCATTTAAAGAATAGAATTGATGCATTGAACACCAACAACCGAAAACCAGAAGAAATGTGGGAGGATATCAAGAATATTATCAATGAAGAAAACAAGAGATCAGTAAAAAGATGAGAAAGGAAGAGAAGACCAAAATGGATGACAGAAGAGACTCTGAAACTTGCCCTTGAGTGGAGAGAAGCTAAAGCCAATGGAAGAAATGACAAGATAAAAGAGCTGAACTGTGGATTTCAAAGAGCAGGTGGAGCAGACAAAACCAATTACTATAATGAAATGTGCAAAGATCTGGAGTTTGAAAACTAAAAGGGAAGAACACACTCAGCATTCCTCAAGCTGAAAGAATTGAAGAAAAAATTTAAGCTTGGAGTTGCATTATTGAGAGATTCTATGGGCAAAATATCGAATGATGAAGGAAACATCAAGAGAAGATCGCAAGAATACACAGAATCATTGTACCAAAAGGAACTGGTTGATCTTCATCCATTTCAGGAAGTGGCATATGATCTAGAACCAATGGTAATGAAGGAGGATGTCAAAGCTGCAATGAAGGAATTGGTGAAGAACAAGGCTCCGGGAATTGACGGAATACCAATTGAGATATTTCAACAAACGGATGCCCCATTGGAGGCACTCACTCTGTTATGCCAAGAGCTTTGGAAGACCTGGCCAACTGACTGGAAGAGATCCATATTTGTACCCATTCCAAAGAAAGGTGATCCCACAGATTGTGTAAATTTTAGAACAATATCATTAATATCGCACGCAAGTAAGATGTTAATGAAGATAATACAAAAACAGTTGCAGCAGTATATTGACAGAGATCTTCCAGAGGTGCAGGCTGGATTCAGAAGAGGACGTAGAAGGGATATCATAGTTGTTGTCTGATGTATCTTGGCTTAAGGGAAAGAATACCAGAAAGATGTCTACTTGTGTTTTATTGACTATTCAAAGGCATTTGATTGTGTGGATCATGACAAATTTTGGATAACACTGAGAAGAATGGGAATTCCTGAGCACTTGATTGTACTCATGAGGAACCTGTACCTTGACCAGGAAGCTGTCGTTCGAACAGAACGAGGGGACACAGCATGGTTTAAAATTAGGAAGGGAGTGCGTCAGTGTTGTATGTTTTCCCCATACTTATTCAATCTATATGCTGAGCAAAGAATCTGAGAAGCTGGACTATATGAAGAAAAATGTGGCATCAGGATTGGAGGAAGAATCATTAACAACTTGAGATATGCTGACGATACTACTTCACTTGCTTAAAGTGAGGATGACTTGAGGAACTTACTGAGGAAGTGTGAAGAATATAGACTGCAGTATGGAGTACGTCTCAATATAAAGAAAACAAAATTCCTCACAACTGAACCAATGAGCAGCATCACAATAAATGGACAGAAGATTGAGGTTATCAAAGAATTCGCCTTGCTTGGTTCTACAATCGATGCCAATGGAAGCAGTGATCAGGACATTAGATGACGTGTAGCATTGGGAAAGTCAACCGCGAAGGAATTGTTTCGAGTGCCGAGGAGCAAGGATGTCTCCTTGAGGACTCAGATGCGTCTGAGAGAAGCCATGATATTTCCGATCACCTCGTATGCATGTGACAGCTGGACAATGAATAAGGAAGACCGAAGAAGAGTTGATGCTTTTGAGTTGTGGTGCTGATGAAGAATGCTGAAAGTACCATGGACTGTTAAAAGAACTAACAGATCTGTCTTGGAGGAAGTGCACCCGAAATGCTCCTTGGAAGCGAGAATGGCCAGACTTCGTCTGACCTATTTTGGTCATGTTCTCAGAGGGAACCATTCCTTGGAGAAGGATGTCATACTTGGTAGGGTGGAGGGTCGATGAAAGAGGGGAAGGTCTTCAACAAGATGGATTGATATGGTGGCTGCGATGATGGGCTCAAGTATAGCAGGGATTGTGGAGCTGGTGTGGGATCAGGCAGTATTTCGTTCTGCTGTGCATGGGGTTGCTATGAGTCAGAAATGACTCGATGGTACCTAACAACAACTAATATTGTATACAGTATTGATTTCCTTATTCCTTCTTCAGCCATCTCTTTGCTTAAGTAAAGGAATAAAACTGAGTTTTGGATCTTGATCTTATATCCTGCCACGATGCTATATCTCTCAATTAGTCTCAGTATATTTTTGACTGAGTCTCTTGGGTTTTCTAGGTATAGGATCATATCGTCATCAAATAGGGATAGTTTGACTTCTTCCTTAAAAATCTGGATGCCTTTGATTTCCCTTTCTTGCCTTATGGCACTGACTAGGACTTCCAGTACAATGTTGAATAGAAGTGGTGATAGCAGGCATCCTTGTCTGTTTCCTGTTCTCAAGAGGAATGGTTTCAGTCTCTGTCCATTGAGAGTAATGTTGGCTGTTGGTTTTGCATAAATGCCCTTTATTATGTTGAGAAATGTCCCTTCTATTCCTATTTTGCTGAGAGTTTTGATCAGGAATGGGTGTTGGATTTTATTAAATGCCTTTTCTGCATCAATTGATATGATCATGTGGTTCTTCTCCTTTGTTTTATTTACATGGTGGATGACTTTGATTGTTTTTCTAAAGTTGAAGCATTCTTGCATACCTGATATGAACCCCACTTGGTCATGATGAATGATTTTCTTGATATGTTGTTGTAGTCTATTGGCTAGGATTTTGTTGAAGATTTTTCCATCTATATTCATGAGGGATATTGGTCTGTAGTTTTCCTTTTTAGTGATATCTTTGCCTGATTTTGGTATCAAGGTTATGCTTGCTTAAGAAAATTAGTTAGGGAGGATTCCATCCTTTTCTATGTTTTAGAATAACTGTTTTTCTCTGAATATTTGGTAGAATTCTCCAGTGAAATCGTCTCGGCCAGGAATTTTTTTAAGTTGATAATTTTTTGATGACCTGTTCAATTTCTTCTTTTGTGATGTGCCTGTTCAACTTTTCCATATCAGTCTGTGTTAGTTTAAGTAAGTGGTGTGTGTCTAGAAATATGTCCATTTCTTTTAGGTTTTCAAATTTGTTGCAGTACGGTTCTTCATAGTATCCTGATACTATCCTTTTTATTTCAGTTGGTTCTGTTGTGATGTCACCCCTTTCGTTCCTTATTTGTGTTATCTGTATTCTCTCCCTCTTTTCCTTTGTTAAATTTGCCTGTGGTTTGTCAATTTTATTGATCTTTTCAAAAAACCAGCTTCTGGTCTTGTTGGTTTTTTCTATTGTCCTTCTATTTTCTGTTTCATTGATTTCTGCTCGCATCTTTATTATTTCCTTTCTTTTCGTGTTTGTGAGCTTTTCTTGCTGTTCTTTTTCTAATTGTTGGAGATATTATCTTAAAGTGCTGATTTTGGCTCTTTCTTCTGTTTTGATGTGTGCATTTATTGCTATAAAGTGGCCTATGATCACTGCTTTTGCATTGTCCCAAAGATTTCGGTAGGTTGTGTTTGTATTCTTGTTCGGTTCAAGGAATTTTTTTTTTTTTTTA
>NW_006927364.1:1496-7613 GCF_000298275.1 Orycteropus afer afer | reverse complement strand
GATGATGGGCTCAAGTATAGCAGGGATTGTGGGGCTGGCGCGGGATCGGGCAGTGTTTCATTCTGCTGTGCATGGGGTCGCTATGAGTCAGAAACGACTCGACGGCACTTAACAAGAACAACAAGGGAGGGCTCAGGAAGAAAAATTATGGTAATAGTTTTTAATAAATAAAACTTACTGCTGACATTAGGAATTAGTAATTATTTAAAAAGCAATTCATGAGATTATTACTAGTACTTATTAAAACTGAATTGAAGTTTTATGTTGCCCCCCTGAAAAAAACCCTATTCAATAACCTTTAAAAAAAAGAAAGAAAGAAATTCTGTTTTTGTAATAATGAATGGAAAGGCTGGGGGGGGCACTCATCAGACTGTATTATTAGGAACTTGATTTTATTATAGTGAACTATGAGTTACCTGGAATGAAACACACATTGCCTTTCTTTTACTCCTCCATTGAGGAAAACTTAGGTAATCATGACTCTTAGAGGTTTGGTGAGGGAAGCAGGTTGTGTAGGATGTGGAATGAAAGAAAATTAACTACCTAATATTAGGAAATGCTTTGATGAAGGAAAGTGCCCAAGGAAGGGAACTTTGGGGGCAGGGAGGATGGGTCAAATTTAACCACACTTTATAAACAACAACCAAAAAAAAACCTGAAAATTTATTATACAGTCTGTATTGCAGAAGTCCAAAATGGGTCTCACTGGGCTAAACTCAAGGTATCAGCAGAGCTGCTTTCCTTTTTAGAGGTTGCTTCCCAAAAATCAGCCATTGGAAGCCCCATGGAGCACAGTTCTACTGTGTTACACCCATGGAGTTGCCTTAAGTCAGAATTGACTTGACAGCAACTGGTTTTGTTTTTTAAAGGAGAATCTGTTTTTCAAGGAAGGGATTTTGGGATTCCACTTCACCAGCTCTTTTCCTGCCCCCATGCCACCCACCCACCCCACCCCCTGGTCTGTAGAAATCATGGTAAAGCTACCTATTCCTCCCTTGCTTCAGCTGTCTTACCTCTTCAACTGAAGCCTTCTAACTGCACTCTTCCAGTAAGGGCAAGGTCGTTTAGCCCCAGATTCTCTCTCAGGCCAATGAGTGCTGACTTCATGGGCAGGATAGGGACATGATGAATAACATGCCAGCCAACTCTGCAGGAGGCAGGATCAAGTGCCTTACCTTCTTCCCATTCCCTGCTTGCCTAGATGGAAAACTCCCAACCATCGTTTCCACCCAGTATGAGGGATGCAGGTCATACTTTACAGTTTTGATCCTACAGTATTTAATGGAACCCACAAAGGTAATGCATCATACCTCATTATCAGATTATTTTAATGGTTCAATGAGTGACAATCAGAGTTAGCCAGTAAACTATGAACATGAATGGGGAGAAAAAAAATGTCCAGGATGACAAATAGAAATGTGAATGTGAAGAAGGAGTTTGTGTTTATTGCCTTTCAGAATTTTGACTGTTTTTTTGAGCAGTCTGGTTTTGTTTTAAAGGTTACAGATTCTTGGTGAATTTTTAAAATTTTTTTTTGTCTCATTAGGAAACCCTTAGAATCCTCCTGGCAAAACCTCCTATGAGAGGCCTTTGAGGGTTCAGCTGTTAGCAGTGGAGGCTTCCTGAAGCTTTTTCACCTATGGTCCTAAAGCCCGGCTTGAACCCTGTTCATTCTGGTTTGACCCACTGCTGAGAATTTGCCTTTCCACCATAGATACACTGCTGTTTAACGATTTCTTATGAATACATAAGAATCACTTGAGGATTTTTAATACTCACTTGGAGATCTTGTTAAACTGTAGATTCTGATTCAGTATATCTGGGGTAGAAATGCAAATTCTCAGCAGGGGTTGGAACCAGTTCATTCCCTAAAGCACTATTCCAAGCCTCCCAATTACATTGGCTTTGGATTAGGTACCTAGGGAAGACTGACAGCAGGGGAGCTGGCACCTGGAGCAGATGGAAGGGGAAAAGTGGCAAACTAACCTACTTTCATGCAGATGTTCTCATGTAAAAGCACGGAGGAGTAGGGGGACAAGACCAGGTTATAAATAAGGCAGCAGAAATGATTTAGTTGGGTTTGTAATTTAGAGGGAGAGGCACATTTAGGCTTAGCTTGTACCTGCTGAAGAAGGTCCTATGCAGAGAAGAATGAGATTGCTCATTTAATTACTCGTTCTCATGCATTTATGGAGTATTTACTATCTGCTAGGCACAGTACTAATCATCAGGGATGCAAAGAATTATGAAGGACATGGTCTTTCACTATAGGGATGAGGCAGTCTGCAAGAAAGATGTGAGTAGTAAACTCTTGGTGACAGGGCTGTGTGAGAGGTGCTGTCATGGAGATTTGCAAAGGCACACACAGGAGAATTTGCATCAGCAAAGGAGGGCCAGAGACTGTATCCAGAGAAAGCAATTGTTTTGTTTCATTTTTAAACGTTTGTATGTGTTGTTTAGTAAAGTTCTTGCTTAAAAGTTCAAATGTGTGAAAACTATAGAGTAAAAGTAACTCACGCTTTTTCACCAGTCCTTATTCTGAGTAATAAAAACCATGAAATCAAAGGGTTTTTTTTTCCAATTTTTATTGTGATTTGGGTGAAAGTTTACACAGCAAATTCACTTTCCATATAGCAGCTCACATGCACATTATCCCATGACATTGACTACAATTTCCCACAATGCAACACCTCCCCTCCCACTTCCTCCCCATAGTTACCAATTCCCTGTGTCCTTCCCTCCCTTCACTCCTCCCCCTCAGCTGTATTGCTGTGCATACACAGCCTATCTGTTCTCCCATGATTGATCGCTCCAAGGAGTGTCTGCCTAATGTAAATGTTCACCTCATATGCCTGTCTTTTGTTTGGCTGGAAACCACAGAGGTGGGTTCAATTCCAGATCTGAAGAGCAGCTAAGGGCCATAGTCTGGAGGATTTTACCAGGCTCTGTCAGACCAGCAGGGAGCTCTGGAGGCATAGTGCCTAAAGCATTTGACTGCTAACCAGAAGGCTGGAGGTTCAAACCCACTAGCCCTTCCTTAGAAGGAAGATTGGACAATCTACTTCCTTAGTGATACTGCCTCGGAAACCCCAGGAGGTGTCGCTATGAGTCAGATCCGAATTGATAACAGTGAGTTTGGTTTGGTTTTTGGTCAGACCAGCAAACCTGGTCCTTTTTTTTTTTTTTTTATGATTTTGAGTTTGTTCCACATTGTTCTCCCACTCTATCCAGGATCTCCTACAGAGATCCCTCTCTAAGTGGTTGACAGTGGTAGCCAGGCACCATCTAGTTCTTCTGCTCTCATAATCATACAGGTTGAGGATCACATGGTGTACCAGTTGCTTGGACTAATTGTTTCCATGCATCTTTGGTTTTCTTCATTTTTCTTTGCTCTGGACGAGGAAAGATCCATCGTATCTAGGTGGCCGCTTGCAAGCTTTTAAGATCCCAGTCACTACTCACCAAAGTAGGATGTGAAACAATGTTTTGGTTAGTCTGTTATGCCAATTGAGCTTGATGTCCTCTGCAACTGTGGTCCCAAGCCCACAGGTCCAACTACTTGCTCCCTGTGGGTAGCTGGCTGTGGCCAAGAAGTGACTACAACCTTGTCCCATGTCAGCTCTACCATATTCCTGGGAATTCATACAGAACATGCAAATACACTTGTAGAAGTATAATGTGTCAACCCTATACATAGTCTTGGGCATAGTTCCCCCTGCAAAAACCAAACTTACTGCCGTCAAGTTGGATCCAGCCGAGGCAGTATCACTATCAAAGTAGATTGCCCATCCTTCCTTCCAAGGAGTAGCTGGTTTGAACCTCCAGCCTTCTGGTTAGCAGTCAAATGCCTCAAGCACTATGCCACCAGAGCTCCATACCTGATAGTTCAGCCTATCCACACATCTATCCATCCATATATCAATGTTTGCCTTCACTGACAACATAGTACTGTATGTGCGAAAGGGTTCCTCTTTGCTGTCTGTACCTCCCATGCACTCTCTATGTCTTCCTCTTCCTCAGTTCCACTGTGTTGATCACTCACATTGGTACATTGTTCTTCTCTTCACCCAAATCAATACTTGTCTCTACCTATCTAACAGTGTTCCCTACCCTCCCTTCCCACCCCTGGTAACCAACAAAGAAAATTTCCTTCCATATATAAATCTTTCTTTGACTTTTACAATAATGGACCAATACAATATTTGTCCTTCTATGATTGACTTATTTCACTCAACATAATGTCCTCCAAGTTCATCCATGTTATGCGGTGTTTTGCCAATTCTATGTTACTCTTTAGGGTTGCATAGCATTCTGTTGTGTGTATGTACCATAGTTTGGTTATCCATTCTTCTGTTGATGGGCACGTTGGTTGTTTCCATCTTTTGGCTATTGTAAACTGCTGCAATGAACATGGGTGTGCATGTATCTGTCTTTTCCTGGCTCTGACTTCTTTAGGATATATACCTTGCTATTGTGTGTATGTACCATAGTTTGGCTATCCATTCTTCTGTTGATGGGCACGTTGGTTGTTTCCATCTTTTGGCTATTGTAAACTGCTGCAATGAACATGGGTGTGCATGTATCTGTCTTTTCCTGGCTCTGACTTCTTTAGGATATATACCTAGTAATGGAATGGCTGGGTCAAATAGTATTTCTGATTCTAACTTTTTAATGAATCACAATACTGCTTTCCACAATGGTTGTATCATTTGACAGTCCCAACAGCAGTGTATGAGAGTCCCAATCTCTCCGCATCCTCACCAGCATTTGGAATTTTCTGCCTTGTTGAACTTTGTTACTAGTGCTGGGGCAAGATGGTATCTCATCGTTTTGATTTGCATCTCTCTAATGGCTAATGATCGTGACCATTTTTTCATGTTTGTTGGCCACCTGAATATCCTCTTTGCTGAAGTGTCTTTTCCTGTCTTCTGCCCATTTATTAATTGGATTATTTGTCTTTTTGTTGTTGAGGTGTTGGAGTTTTCTGTAAATTCTAGAGATAAGTCCTGTGTCAGATATGTCCTTGCCGAATATTTTTTTCCAATCTGTAGGTTCTCTTCTGATTCTTTTGGAGGAGTCTTTGGAAACATGTAAAATTTAATTTTCACATGGTCCCATTCATCTAATTTCTCTTCTGCTGTTTGTGCATTTTGGGTTATGCTTGATAGTCTATTTATGCCATATATCAAGGCCCCTAAATTTGCTCCTAGTTTTTCCTTGAAGAACTTTATAGTATTAGATTTCACATTTAAGTCTTTGATCCATCTGGAATTAGTTCTTGTGTATGATGTGAGGTACAGATCTTGTTTCGTTTTTCTGCAAATGGATATCCAGTTTTGCCAGCACCACTTGTTAACAATCTCTTCCCCATTTAATGGATTTCAGCCCTTTGTCAAAGATCAGTTTACTATAGGGTGATGGATCTATTTCTGGGTTCTCAGTTCTATTCCATTGGTCTATGTGTCTGTCGTTGTACCAATACCAGGCAGTTTTGACTACTGTGGCTGTATAGTAGGTTTTGAGATCCAGGAATGTGAGACCTCCTATTTTTGTTCTTCTTCAACAGTGCTTTGCGTATCCGAGGTCTCTTTCCTTTCCATATAAAATTAGTGATTGGTTTTTCCATATCCTTAAAAAATGTTGATTGGATGTGGATTGGGATTGCATTGAATGTATAGATTGCTTTGAGTAGAATTGACGTTTTCACAATGTTCAATCTTCCTATCCATCAGCATGGTATGTTCTTCCATTTATGTGGATCTCTTAAGGTTTCTTGAAGTAGTCTTTTATAGTTTTCTTTGTACAGGTCTTTTGTGTGCCTGGTAAGATTTATTCCCAAGTATTTTGGTTTTTTGGTAGCCATTGTAAATGGTATTGACTTCCTTATTTCCTTTTCAGGAATCTCTTTGCTGGTGTAGAGTAATCCAACTGATTTTTGGATGTTAATCGTATGTCCTGCCACGATGTTAAATCTTTCCATTAGTTTCAGTAGATTTTTGACTGAGTCTCTTGGATTATCTAGGTATTGGATCATATCAGCAGCAAATAGGGATAGTTTGACTTCTTCCTTACCAATTTGGATGCCTTTGATTTCCCTTTCTTGCCTTATGGCCCTGG
>NW_006927364.1:0-759 GCF_000298275.1 Orycteropus afer afer | reverse complement strand
CCCCACTTTGTCATAGTGAATTATTTTTTTGATATGTTATTGGAGTCTATTCACTAGTATTTTGTTGAAGATTTTGCATCTATATTCATGAGGGATATTGGTCTGTAGTTCTCCTTGTGAATGATATCTTTGCCTGGTTTTGGTATCAAGGTTATTCTTGCTTCATAAAATGAATTTGGGAAGATTCTGTCCTTTTCTGTCTTTTGGAATAGTTTGAGTAGGTTTGATGTCAGTTCTCCTCTGAATTCTCCAGTGAAACCGTCTGGGCCAGGACTTTTTTTTTGTTGGTAATTTCTTTATGACCTGTTCAATTTCTTCTTCTGTTATGGGTCTGTTCAACTTTTCTGCTTCAGTCTGTGTTAGTTTAGGTAAGTAGTGTGTTTCTAGAAATCTATCCATTTCTTCCAGATTTTCATATTTGTTGGAGTACAGTTCTTCATAGTGTCCTGATATTACCCTTTTTATTTCAGTTGGTTCTATTGTGATGTGGCCCATTTCATTTTTTATTCATGTTATTTGTATTCTCTCCCTCTTTTCCTATGTTAAATTTGCCAGTGGTTTGTCAATTTTATTAATCTTTTCAAAAAGCCAACTTCTAGTCTTGTTGATTTTTTTTATTGTCTATTTTCTGTTTCATTGATTTCTGCTCAAACCTTTATTATTTCCTTTCTTCTGGTGACTGTAGGCTTTTCTTGCTTTTCTTTTTCTAATTGTTGGAGATGTTGGTTTAAAGTGTTGATTTTGGCTCTTTCTTCTTTT
>NW_006927363.1:3912-7189 GCF_000298275.1 Orycteropus afer afer | reverse complement strand
ACTATTTGGAAAGACCAATGAATTATTTATTGCAAATATCTTTTTTCAACAACATAAATGGTGGGTATACACAATGACCTCACCAGATGGAATACACAGGAATCAGATCCACTACATCTGTGGAAAGAGACAATGGAGAAGCTCAATAGCTTCAGCCAAAACAAAAAGAGCTGACTGTAGAACAGACCATCAGTTTCTCATATGCAAGTTCAAGTTGGAGTTGAAGAAAATTAAAACAAGTCCACAAGGGTAGACTTCTGGTAAGATGGTGGAATAGGCAGACAAGCTACACAGATCCTCTTCAACAAAGAAAAGAGAAACCAATCGACACAGATACAGAAGATAATTTCAAAGCCGTGAGCTTTGAAAGGAAGGATACAGAAGTGGATTAAACATCAAGTAGTAGAAGAACCTGAATGAAAACAGTGAGTAAGGAGACAAATACAACTGCAGACTGTCAGCTATCCTGACAGCACAGACAGCCTGAATATTTCCAAGTGGTTTTAGGACCTGAGAAAAAATCAAAACCAAATACACTGCTGTCAAGTCAGATCTGACTCATAGCAATTCCTCCTTGGGTTTCTGAGGAGGTATCACTATGGAAGTAGATTGCCCAACCGTCCTTCCAGGGAGTGGCTGGTGGGTTTGAACCTCCAGCCTTCTGGTTAGCAGTCAAATGCATTAGGCACTATACTACCAGAGCTCCCTGGAAAGGAGTATGGTGATTCCTTAAAAAGTTGGAATTAGAAATACCATTCGATCTAGCAATCCCATTACTAGGTATATATCCTAAAGAAGTGATAGCCAGGACAAGACAGATAAATACACACCCATGTTCATCACAGCACTATTTACAATAGCAAAAAGACCTAGGTGTCCATCAACAGAAGAATGGATAACCAAACTATGGTACATACACGTAATAGAATACTATGCAACACTAAAGAATAATGTAGAATCTGCAAAACACCATATAACATGGATGAACTTGGAGGACATTGTGCTGAGTGAAATAAGTCAATCACAGAAGGACAAATATTGTATTAGTTCATTATTGTAAAAAGTCAAGGAAAGATTTATATATGGAATGAAATTTTCTTTGTTGGTTATCTGGGGTGGAAGGGGAGGGGAGGAAACACTGCAAAATTAAAAAAAAAAAAAAGAATTAAAAAAACTAAGCAAGTCCACAAGAGTCAAAATATGACATTGATTATATCCCACCTGAATTTAGAGACCATCTGAAGAACAGATTTGAAGCACTGAACACCAATCACTGAAAACCAAGAGAACTGTGGATGACATCAAGATTACACGAAGTAATCAAAGCGTCATTAAAAAGACAGGAAAAGAAGAAAAGACCAAAATGGTTGTCAGAAGAGATCCTGAAACTTCTTTTTGAAAGAAGAGTAGCTAAAGCAAATGGAAGAAATGACAAGATAAAAGAGCTGAACAGAAGATTTCAAAGAGCAGCTCGAGAAGACAAAGTAAATTATTATAATGAAATGTGCAAAGACCTCAAGTTACAAAACCAAAAAGGAACATCATGTTCACCATTTCTGAAGCTAAAAGAACTGAAGAAAAAATTCAATCCTTGAGTTGCAAAAATGAAAGATTCTACAGGCAAAATATGGAATGATGCAGGAAGCATCAAAAGAAGATGGAAGGAAAACACAGAATCACTGTACCAAAAAGAATTGGTGGATGTTCAACTATTTCAGGAGATGATATATGATTAAGAACCAATGCTATGGAAGCAAGAAGTTGAAGCTGCACTGAAGGAGTTGGTGAAAAACAAGGTTTAGGAATTTATGGAATACCTATTGAAATGTTTCAACAAACGGATGCTGTGCTGGAGGCACTTACTCATCTATGCCAGGAAATTTGGAATACAGCAACATGGCCAAATGACTGGAAGAGATCAATATTTGTACCTATTCCAAAGAAAGGTGATCCAATAGAATGTGAAGATTATCAAACAATATAATTAATATCACATGCAAGAAAAATTTTGCTGAAGATAATTCAAAACCAGTTGCAGCAGTATATTGACAGGGAACTTTCAGAAATGCAAGCTAGATTCAGAAGAATATGTGGAACTAGAGTATCATTGCTGATGTCTGATGGATCTTGGCTGAAATCAAAGAATATCCAAAAGATGAGAAATGTTTATTTGTGTTTTACTGACTGTGCAAAAGCTTTTGACTGTGTGGATTATAACACATTAGGCATAATGTTGCTAAGAATGGGAATTCCAAAATGCTTAATTGTGCTCATGAAGAACCTTTATGTAGATGAAGAGGTTGTCATTCCAATAGAACAAGGGGATAGTGTATGGTTTCAAATTAGGAAGGGAGTGTGTCAGGCTTTTATTCTTTCACCATACTTATTCAATCTGTATGCTAAGTAAATAACCCAAGAAGCTGGACTATATGAAGAAGAATATGGTATGGGAGGAAGACTCATTAACAACCTGAGATATGCAGATGACACAACTTTGCTTGCTGAAAGTGAGGATGACTTGAAGCACTTACTGATGAAGATTAACAACTGTAGTTACACCTCAACATGAAAAGAAAGAAAAAAAAAGAAAGTCCTCACAACTGGACCAATAAGCAACATCACAATAAATGGAGAAAAGATTGAAGTTGTCAAATATTTCATTTTACTTGGATCCAAAATCAACACCAATGGAAGCAGCAGTCAAGAAATCAGATGTCATATTGCATTGGGCAAATCTCCTGCAAAAGATCTCTTTAAAGTGTTGAACAGCAAAGATGTCACTTTGAAGATTAAGACGCAGCTAACCCAAACCATGGTATTTTCAATTACCTGGTATGCATGTGAAAGCTGGACAATGAGTAAAGAAGAACAAAGAAAAGTTGAAGCTTTTGAGTTGTGGTGTTGGCAAAGAATACTTGGTATACTATGGACTGCCAGAAGAACTAACAAGTCTATCCTGGGCGAAGTGCAGCTGGAATGTTCATTGGAGGTGAGAATGGCTAGGCTTCGTCCCACCTACTTTGATTATGTTGTCAGAAGGGACTGTTCTCCGGAGAAGCGTATCATCACATCATGCTTGGTAAAGGGGAAAGTCAGGGAAAAAGGGGAAGACTCTCGACAAGATGGAGTGACACAGTGGCTACAATGATGGGCTCAAGTATAGCAAAGCTTGAGAGGATGGCACGTGACTGGGCAGTGTCTTGTTCTGTTGTACACAGGGCTGCTATGAGTTGGAGCCAACTTGAAAGCAACTAACAACAACAACAAATATAACATA
>NW_006927363.1:1705-3397 GCF_000298275.1 Orycteropus afer afer | reverse complement strand
GGCACATTTGGGCAGCTGGGCCACTCTAAGCAGGTTTATGAGCAGAGATGGTGGTGTAGTGCCTAAGGCATTTGACTGCCAACCAGAAGGCTGGAAGTCAAACCCACCAGCCACTTCTCAGAAGGAAGGTTGAGCAATCTACTTCTGTAGTGATATCACCTCAGAAACCCAAGGAAGGGTCACTATGAGTCGGATCCGACGTAAGGGCAGTGAGTTTGGTTTTTGGTTTAGTACCACTGAGAAAGGAAGTTGTATATGTTGCTGAAAGTAATAAACTGTAACATCTTCAGCCTCCACTCTGCTGATTTTAAGAATGAAATCTGACCCTAACCCACTGCCACTGAATCTGTCTGGGATCCCAGAGAACCTGTTAGAAACCCTATAGATCAGGAGCCGTGGAGCCTGGCCTAGGTTCTGCTGGTAACAGTGCAAATAGGTATTTCCATTACTATGCACGAGGCCCTAACTAGACTTGCAGGAGATGGTGGCCGGCTCTCCAAGTGTGATAGGCAGTGAAAGCGGAGGCTGCATCATCACAATATCCCCACTGGCTGCCAAAATAACGAGAGAGAAGCACAAGGTTATGTACCAATATTAAGAGCCATTTTCATGATTCCTTTCTGTTGGCTAATTCATTTTTTTGTGTAATTTTTATTCATACGCCAAAATATACAATTTCAAAATAATAAAAAAAAAACCACCCCTGAGGTATGCCAGCCACAAATGAACCTCTTTCTTTGTTAAAATCCTCACCAGAGAGCAAGTCCCTCTTATTCTTGTGTCCTTCCCAGTTTCACAGATCTAAAATCACCTTCCTCTCCCGTGGATGTGACATACATATCTGACACAGAAATGGAATGCACACAGGGACCAGGGGGTTCCCAAGACCTCACACTCCCTACCCCCTTCTTGTTCTCATGTTCTCCCTGTTCTCACCAAGGATCCAGACCATTAACGGCCCCAGGAGTTGAGTAAGAAACTTCATTCTGAGAAGGTGAACTGATGAGTCCTGATAAGTAACAACAAGATTAGAGTTGATCCTTCATCTCTGATTGCAGGGTCCTCACTAGAGAACAATATGCAAATCCCTTGGTGGGTGCAGCAGTGTGGAGAAAGCCAAGGGGAGGGTGAGCTTCTTCTGTGAGCAAATAATATAAAATGCCTTCTGTGTTTGGACTCCATGGCAGTGAGTTTGGTTTTTTGTTCTCTGTGTTTGGAGGAAAATCAGCAGAGATAAAGTTGGTACTGCCTGCAGCAGTGATCACTGTTGATAGTATAAAAAGCTGTAATCATGGCAAAGAGACAAAGCACATGGCCCTGACACTGTTAGAAAATATCAGAGATTCTGAAGATATAGAGATGGGCGTTCAGGGTCCATCTCTGGGACACTGAATGGCCATACTATTTGGTTCCCTCTCAGCTAATAAAGAAAAATGAAACATCTCCCCCCTACACTGTGCTTACTCATAATGGGATAAGCTTTCAAATAATGGGATGGACTTGAGATCATTCAAGATTGTCATCCACTAAAAGTTATAGTTTGCCTGGAAGCTTGATTGTGAAGTTTGTCAGTTTGTTTGGCCTTGTATGAATGCTTCCTTAACCTTAGAGATAGATGGTGAGTGGAGAATCCAAGAAGATTTGGGTGTCAAAAGGGAATTTGAGGCTTTTAAAATTGTTGAATTTGTCTTT
>NW_006927363.1:0-600 GCF_000298275.1 Orycteropus afer afer | reverse complement strand
AGGAGAGAGGTGGTGGGTGCTTTGGGAGGAATGATTGGTGAAAGGGCTGGAGGGAGGCAGCATGTCAGGCCTTGCAGTAATAGGCCTTGTGCTACTGATGGTGATTCTGCCTTCCTCTTGTGGGATTAGAGGAGGTCAGAACATGTGGCCTCCTTGTAGTTTTTGCACTCCCCAAATGGACCCTTGCCTTCTCCCAAAAATGTTCTGCCTCATCAGTTCTCCTCTTTGCTTCAAATACTGGGATCATATGACATGGCCTGGGGGCTGGTATGGCATTGAGTAAGAGGTATGGGGATGCATCTCAGTGGTGGGCTGGCCTGGACTGATAGCTCTGGGCCACCTTGTGTTTCTTTTGGATTCTTTTTGGAAAATGGTCAGAGCCTTCAGTGGTGAGGTCTGTGACATTCTCTAAACTTTTGGAAGAAGGTCAAACTCCTAGATTTCTCAAGGCTGGTTTCTTGGGAAGAGGAGAAACAACAAGAAAATAAGTTTTTAGCTCAAGTGTCTTTACTCAAGTGAACGGGTTTGTAGCTGTCTCTAGAATGTGGGTGCCTTGTTACCAAAGTTCCAAATTCTGTCACAAAGGAAATGAGGTCATAT
>NW_006927362.1:5788-7354 GCF_000298275.1 Orycteropus afer afer | reverse complement strand
ATAAGTATTGATTTGGGTGAAGAGAAGGGCAATGTACCAAATGTGAGTGACCAATATGGCAGCATTGAGGATGAGAAAGACATAGAGGTACATGGGAGGTACAGACAACAAATATGAACCCTTTTGCAAAATACAGGCATGTGAGTTGAACATTTACCTGAGGTAGATACACTCCTTGGAGAGAACAATCATTGAGAAAGAAGGGCTGCCTATGCACAGGGAGACAGCTTAGGGGGGAGGAGTCCATGGAGGGATGGACATGGGGAAGAGGTAACTATCGGGAGGAAGTGGGAGGGGAGCTGCTGCATTGTGGTAAACTGTAGTCAATGTTATGAGACAAAGTATATGTGAATTCCTGTATGGGAAGTGAATTTGCTCTGTAAATCTTCACCCAAATCACAAAAAAAAAAAAAAAAAAAAAGACCTCTTTCAAGTGCTGAAGAGCAAAGATATCTCCTTAAAGACTATGATGCACCTAACCCAAGCCACAGTATTTTCAATCGCCTCATATGCATGTGAGAGACGGACTATGAATAAGGAAGACAGAAGAAAACGTGATGCTTTTGAGTTGTGGTGCTGGCAAAGAATGCTGAGAGTACCATGGACTGCTAAAAGACCTAACAGATCTCTCCTGGAGGTAGTGCAGCCGGAATGCTCCTGGGAGGTGAGAATAGCCAGATTTTGTCTCATCTCCTTTGGTCATGCTGTTAAAAGTGACCATTCCCTGGAAGAGGATGTCACGCTTGGTAAGGTGGATGGTTGACGAGGATGGGAAGGCCTTCAACGAGATGGATTGACACAGTGACTGCAGCAGAGGGCTCAAGTATAGCAAGGATCGTGGAGCTGGCATGGGCAGGGCAGTGTTTTGTTCTACTGTGCATAGAGTTGCTATGAGTCGAAAACAACTTGACGGCACTTAACACGCATAAATAATGCTATAATAAACACCCTTGTACAATTAAAAAATAAATAAATAAGAATTCCTAGTTACATGGTAGAGCTAACAAGGCACAAAGTTGTAGTCACTCCTTGGCCACAGCCAGCTACCCAGAGGGAGCAAGTAGTTGGACCTGTGGCCTCGGGACCATAGTCAAAGGAGGCATCAAGCTCAGTTGGCATAACATACTACTCAAAACATTGTTCTACCTCCTATTTTGGTGAGTAACGACTGGGATCTAGATGCAACAATGGGTCTCTCATCCAGAGCAAAGAAAAATTAAGAAAACCAAAGATTCATGGAAACAGTTAGTCCAAGCGACTGGTATACCATGCGATCCTCAGCCTATATGAGTATGTGATCAGAAGAACTAGATGGTGCCTGGCTACCATTGTCAACCACCTGGAGGGGTTTCTCTGTAGGAGACCCTGGATAGAGTGGGAGAACAATGTGGAACAAAACTCAAAATCATTTAAAAAAAGGGGGGTGACCAGGTTTGCTGGTCTGATAGAGCCTGATGGAACCACTGAGACCATGGCCCCTAGCCACCCTTCAAGTCTAGAACTGAACCCACTCCTGTGGCTTTCAGCCAAACAAAAGACAGGCATATGAGGTCAACGTTTACATTA
>NW_006927362.1:1840-4453 GCF_000298275.1 Orycteropus afer afer | reverse complement strand
CATAAAAATTTAATTTTTAGAAGGTCCCAATCATCTGGTTTCTCTTCTGCTGTTTGTGCATTTTGAGTTATGCTTGATAGTCTATTTATGCCATATATTACAGCCCCTAAATTTGCCCCTAGTTTTTCCTTGAGGAACTCTATAGTTTTAGGTTTCACATTTAAGTCTTTGACAGCGTGGCTTTTGAGAATTATCCTTTGGCTACATTAGATCAAATTCATCTTAATTGCTTGTGAATTCCATTGTACATTAAACCACTTTGTCTTTTCTACCAAGAGATAGTTGTTGTTGTTGTTGTTGTTTTCCTCTTACTACAGACAGAAAGGAGCTCTGGTGGTGTAGTGGTTAAAGCATCAGCTGCTAACAGAAGGGTCGGAGGTTCAAACCCACCAGTAACTCTGCTGGAGAAAAATGAAGCAGTCAGTGTCTGTAAAGATTTATAGCCTTGGAAACCCTAAGGGGCACTTCTGCTTTGTCCTATAGGGTCACTGTGAGTCAGAATTGATCCAGTGACAGTGGAAATAGTTTTTATTGCAAACAGTGCTGCAGTTGTCATTCTTAAATATGTATCTTTAGTGCAGTTGTGTGAGAAGTTTTCTAGGGTAAACTCTTAGAATAGCTTTACCAACTTTACTACCTATTGCCAAATTGCTTTCCAAAGTCATTTGTAAGAGTATGTTATTAGATGCAGCTGAGTCAGTTTCAACTATTATCAACACTATGTACAACAGAACAAAACAATGCCCAGTCCTGCACCATCCTCAAAACAATTGCCATGCATAAATTGTTGTAGCCACTGTGTCAGTCCATCAGTTGAGGGTCTTTCCCTTTTTCACTGACCTCTACTTTCCCGAGCGTGATATCCTTCTCCAGAGACTGCCCCTCCTGATAACATGACAAAAGTACAAGAGATGAAGTCTGGCCATTCTTACTTCTAAAGGAATTTTCGGCTGTACTACTTCCAAGGCAGATTTGATCATTCTTCTGGCAGTCCGTGAGATAATCAGTATTCTTCACCAACACCACAATTCACATGCATCAATTCTTTTTCAGTCTTCCTTATTCATTGTCCAACTTTCACAGGCATATGAGGCTATTGAAGACAATGGCTTGAGTCAGTTGCACTTTAGTCTTCAAAGTGACATCTTTGCTTCTCAACACTTTGAAGAGGTCTTTTGTAGCAGATTTGCCTAATGGAATATGTTGTGTGATTTATTGACTGCTACTTAGGTATTGGTTGTGGATCTAAGTAAAATGAAATCCTTGACAACTTCAATCTTTTCTCAGTTTATCATGATATTGCTCATTGGTCCAGTTGTGAGGATTTTTGTTTTCTTTATGTTGAGGTGTGAGTAGTTCTGGTGGCACAGTGCCTGAGGCATTTGACTGCTAATCAAAAGGTTGACGGTTCAAACCCACCAGCCACTCCACAGAAGGAAGATGGGGCAATCTATTTCTGTAAAGATTTACTGCCTTGGAAACGCAGGGAGGTGGCTATGAATCAAAGTCAACTTGATGGCAGTGGGTTTGTAGCTTTGTTTGTTTTTGTTGTTATGTTGAGGTATATTCCATATGAAAGGCTGTAGTCTTTGATCTTCATTAGTAAGTGCTTCAAGTCTTCATCGCTTTGAACTAGCAAAGTTGTGTCATGTGCATATCACAGGTGTTAATGAGTCTTCCTCTAATCTTGATGCCATGTTCTTCATATAGTCCAGCTTCTCAGATCATTTGCTCAGCATACAGATTGAATAAGTATAGTGAAAGGATACAGCCCTGACATACACCTTTTCTGATTTTGAACCACTCAGTATCCCCTAGCTTCGTTCCAACAACTGCCTTTTGGGGTATGTACAGGTTCTTTATGAGTACGATTAAGTGTTCTGGAATTTCCATTCTTCACAACATTATCCATAATTCGTTAAGAACCACATAGTTGAATGCCTTTGCATAGTCAATAAACCACAGGTAAACATCTTTCTGGTATTCTTTGCTTTCAGCCAAGATCTGTCTGACATCAGCAGTGATACCCCTTGTTCTATGTCCTCTTCTGAATCCAACTTGAATTTCTGGCAGTTCCCTGTTGATTGATTGCTAAATCCGTTTTTAAATTATCTTTAGTAAAATTTTACTTTCATGTGATATTAATGATATTGTTCAATAATTTCTGCATTCTGTTGGATCATCTTTCTTTAAAATGGGCATGAATATGGATCTCTCCAGTTGGTAGGCTGTTGTTGTTGTTAGGTGCCATCGAGTTGTTTCCGACACATAGCGACCCCATGCACAGCAGGACGAAACACTGCCCGATCCCGCACCAGCTCCATGATCACTGCTATACCTGAGCCCATCATCGCAGCCACCCTGTCAATCCATCTCACTGAAGGCCTCCCCCTCTTTTGTCGACCCTCCACCCTACCAAGAATGGCGTCCTTCTCCAGGGAATGGTCCCTTCTGACAACATGACCAATATAGGTGAGACGAAGTCTGGCCATTCTCACTTCCAAGGAGCATTTCAAGTGCACTTCCTCCAGGACAGATCTGTTAGTTCTTTTAGCAGTCCATGGTACTTTCAGCATTCTTTGCCAGCACCACAACTCAAAAGCATCAACTCTT
>NW_006927362.1:0-625 GCF_000298275.1 Orycteropus afer afer | reverse complement strand
GGGTATTCCGTCAATTCCCAGAGCCTTGCTCTTCGCCAATTCTTTCATTGCAGCTTTGACTTCCTCCTTCAGTACCATTGGTTCTAGATCATATGCCACATCCTGAAATGGATGAAGATGGACCTGTTCTTTTTGATACAGTGATTCTGTGTATTCCTGCCATCTTCTCTTGATGTTTCCTGCATCATTCAATATTTTGCCCAGAGACTCTCTCAATACTGCAACTCGAGGCTTAAATTTTTTCTTCAGTTCTTTCAGCTTGAGACATGCCGAGCGTGTTCTTCTTTTGGTTTTCAAACTCCAGGTCTTTGCACATTTCATTATAGTAATTGGTTTTGTCTTGTCGAGCTGCTCTTTGAAATCTTCTGTTCAGCTCCTTTATCTTGTCATTTCTTCCATTTGCTTTAGCTACTCTGTGCTCAAGGGCAAGTTTCAGAGTCTCTTCTGTCATCCATTTTAGTCTTCTCTTCTTGTCTTTTTTGTGATCTCTTGCTTTCTTCATGGATAATGTTCTTGATATCCTCTCACAATTCTAGTTTTCGGTCATTGGTGTTCAGTGCATCAAATCTATTCTTTAGATGATCTCTAAATTCAGGAGGGATATATTCAAGATCATATTTTGGCT
>NW_006927361.1:6516-7152 GCF_000298275.1 Orycteropus afer afer | reverse complement strand
AAAAAAAAAAAAAAAAAGGAGACCAGCCAGGTTTGCTGATCTGGTAGAAACTTATGGAACCCCTGAGACTATGGGCCCTAGATGCCTTTCAGGTCTAGAACTGAACCCACTCCTGTGGCTTCCAGACAAATAAAAGACAGGCATATGAGCTGAACATTTACATTAGATAAATACACTCTTTGGAGACATCATTCACGGGAGAATGGAAGGGCTGTGTATGCAGAGGGAGACAGCTTGGGGTGGGAGAGGAGGGTCAGGAGTGCATGGGAAGGAAGAATACAGGGAAGAGGTAACTATGAGAAGGAAGTTGGAGGAGAGCTGTTGCATTGTGGAATATTGCAGTCAATGTCATGAGACAAAGTGTATGTGAGCTGCTGTATGAAAAGTGAATTTGCTCTGTAAACTTTTACCCAAATCACAATATATTTTTTTTTTTTTTTAAAGAAGAGTCTGGTGAAACAATGACACTAAAAATTAATTTTTCTCATGCTAAATAATGAACTTTCACCCACTTCAAATGTTATTAACCAAATAATTAGTATTGGATCACAGACCTAAAAGTAAATATTAAATCTATAAAATTTCTGTTAGAAAACATAGGAGAAAAATCTGTGTGATTTTGATTAGGCAGAGAAG
>NW_006927361.1:3701-4226 GCF_000298275.1 Orycteropus afer afer | reverse complement strand
TTAAAATATTGGGCTGCTAACCAAAATGTCAGTGGTTCAAACTCACCCGGCATTCTACAGGAGAAAGATTAAGCAGTCTGCTTCTGTAAAGATTTATACCCTTGGAAGTTCTATGTGTCAGTTCTACTCTATCCTGTAGTGCCACTATGATCGGGACTGACTCAATGATAGTGAGTTTCAATTGTTTTTCAGTCACTATAAAGTTAAATATATGTTTACCATATGACCCACCCAGTAACCAAAGACATGAAAGCTAACGTCCATAAAAATCTGAAGGTAAATGACTTAGAAACCTTATTCAAAATTACTAATGCAGCAAAAACATAAAATTCCTTCAACTACTGAATGGATAAACTGTGCTATATCATACAATGGGATATTACTCAGCAAAACACAGGAATGAACTTTGTCACTTAACATTCTGCTAAGTGACAGAAGCCAAGCCCACTTTATGAAAAATGCAAAATTAAAAAGACAGAGAAAATATTAATGGTTTTCAGGGTCTTTGGTTGAGGTTACAAACTG
>NW_006927361.1:2235-3381 GCF_000298275.1 Orycteropus afer afer | reverse complement strand
CACCACTTTATGTGTATTGCTCTCCACAGTTCTGCCAATAAACCAGTCTCCTAACTTAGGTTCTTGGAAAGGTTCACTAAGCCTCTTCCTAGTCTCCTATTTCAGGGCTTTGACTTGTAATATTTCCTATTCTGGTAATCATTCTGCTATACCCACATTTTACAAATTCAAGTCTGTTCCACGTTCATTTCATTGTCCATGATTGAACAAGTTTGAAATGATATACAGCTTTGGTTGCAGAAAAGGATGTCAAATACAAATGTACAGAAGCAGGTTTTGGTTTTTTTTAGTGTTTGAACTGTTTTTTATGGAATTATGGTAGTAGATACAGGACTTTACGCATTTGCCAAAACACATAGAAGTATATATCTCAATGAACAAAGTTTACTGTACATATATATAAAAAAATAAATAAACAAATTTCCAATCAGAAAAAGTTATTACTTCACAAGAACGCATATTTCCTTTCTGCCACAGCTTTGCAAGTTGGGAGATTTTTTTTTTTTTCAGAGATGAAAATGATCTCCCTGAAATGCTACCCCTTCATCCATTTCTGAATAAATAAGCCATCCACCCATATTAATTCAATCTTAGATAACATGTCAGTTTTCTACTCTTTGAGATAGTGTTTTATTATTTTTTTTCTGTTTAAGGATTATTTCATATCTCAGCATAAGGTAAGAAGGTGATACATACTTTCTGAAATCATTTTTTTTTCCCATTCACTTTAAAATGACATTATTTGAATTAACATTCAGACCGGAGATATAAATAATTCAAACAGAAGTTCTGGTATGGCTTTGATGGCCTCAACTTCTTTTTTGACTCGTTGCTCATAAAATTGCAAGCTATCAAGGAGTCACATACATATCCAAATTGCTGATCCTTTGGGCAAAACCAATTCCGTTACCATTCTGAATATAGCCATAGGCAGTGAGAAACTTTCCTCCTTTACTCCACAATTCAATGTTTTAAGTTGAAAACATAAATATAATTAATATAATTAATCCCTATGCAATTTCAGAAAAATTTAAGTTCTGAAATAAATCGACATGAAGCAGTAAGCCATTTCAGAGAGGGAGAAAGTTGTCTACAGTGTATCAAATAGGCTGATTGAAAACAAATAAACCAATGGCACAGAACAGT
>NW_006927361.1:0-1103 GCF_000298275.1 Orycteropus afer afer | reverse complement strand
CTAAAGCTGAGGTCCCTATTTATCCATGGAAAGATAAACCCAACCTTCCTTGGGTGCTAGGAGAAGGTAAATCTGCTAGCTGTAGTATCTGGGAGCCCTAAAGTAGTCATATGAAGCTTCTTAAGAAATTCCATTTTCTGCACTGTGATGTATTTTATAAGCATAAACCTTGTTTGACATTCAAAAAAGCGCATTAGCTACTTATTGCTGGACTTTTTAAGTTTTCATATCACATTTATCATATATTTAGAAAAAACTAAAACAAAACAACAACAACAAAGAATTCCCTTTCGTCAAGTCGTATCCGATTCATAGCGATCCCTCCTTGAGTTTCTGAGGCAATATCACTACACTGAAGTAGTTTGTCTAACCTTCCTTCCAACGAGTGGCTGGTGGGTTTGAACTGCCAGCCTTCTGATTAGCAGTCAAATGCCTTCGGCACTATGCTAAACTACATACCAATTATTTATTCCAGCACTGCTATGGCTCATAAGCTCACCATTGCAAGTTCATTTGTAAGAAATCTAGACATAGAAGGCATATCCTGATGAAACTATTTTTACCTTAGAACTTGATACATGGCAGCCCTTAAAAGCCTCTGGTTATCTTCTGACTTGGTGGATCTCAACAATATGTTTAAATGACATCTATTCAAGGTTAAAACTCTCAAGCATGGAAGGTAAAGGAATGCCGTTCATCCTTTCATTCTCAATACCAAAGGCTGAAGGGAAGAAAAATCATAAACGTTGAAGACCTCAGGGTTTAATAAACATTATATATCTTTGAGGATTCATGTTTTATCTTTAAAATTCATCTTAATTTCTTAATTAAAAGAATGAAACAAGTGTGTTTCTTAAACAACAACAAAAAAGTAGTCATTCTCTAAAACCAGGGTAAATAGACAATTTTCTTTTATTTTTTCCCATGTTTATACTGTGTAATCTAATATATCCTTGTATATATTTTCTTTTCTATTGCTGCATAAATAGGAGCTCTGGTGGTGTAGTGCCTAAGGCATTTGACTACTAATGAGAAGGTTGGAGTTAAAACCTTCTTTCCACTCCATGGAAAGAAGAAGGAGAAATCTAGTTCCATAAAGATTT
>NW_006927360.1:6925-7469 GCF_000298275.1 Orycteropus afer afer | reverse complement strand
GAGAATGGCCAGACTTTGTCTCACCTACTTTGGTCATGTTGTCAGAAGGGACCATTCTCTAGAGAAGGATATCATGCTTGGTATAATGGAGGGTTAGCAAAAAAGAAGGCCCTCAATGAGATGGATTGATACAGTGACTGGAAGGATGGGCTCAGGTATAGCAAGTATTGTGAGGCCGGTTCAGGAACAGGCAGTGTTTCATTCTGTTGTACATAGGGTTGCTGTGAGTCAGAGCCAACTCGATGGCATCTACCAACAAGGACAAAAACAACTAAAATAAGAAAGAAGAAAATCACAAGGACTTAGTAAACACAAAATCACAATAATGAAGAAAAGGAAAAGAAAACCTGAGAACAAAATAGACTCAGAACACAAAAACATTGAGAACAAAGCAACAATCAATACTGTGATATAAAATACAAAAGAATGACCTCATTAAATTCATACCTATTATTAATTACACTGAATGTGAATAGATTAAATGCACTAATCAAGAGAAAGAGGGTGGCATATTCTATAAGGAAAGAAAAGCCATCAATATGCC
>NW_006927360.1:3907-5180 GCF_000298275.1 Orycteropus afer afer | reverse complement strand
TGGGCTGAGAACCAAACCTAGGGTGTGAGTCCAATTCTAGGCCCAAAGGGTAACCTGGGGCCATAGTCTTGGGGGTTCCACCAGGTTCCATCCAACCAGTATTTCTGGTCATTTTTGTGTTTTTGAATTTTGTTCCACATTTTTCCTCCCACTTTATTCAGGATCCCCATTTTTGATCTCTTCCTGAGTGGCTGGCATTGGTATCAGGGTGCCATCTAGTCTTTCTTGTATTGAGGTCCATCATATCCTTAGACTAATTGTTTCCAACTGGCTTTGGTTTTCTTCACTCTTCTTTGCTTCAGATCTAGTTGCATCCTAGATGGTCGCTCAAAAACTTTTAAGACCCCAGTCTCTATTCACCAAAGTAGATTGTGGAACAAGATTTTTACATACTATGTTGTGGCAATTGAGCTTAGTGTCTCCCAATACTATGGTTCTGAGTCTGTAGGGCTGGTGATTCTCTCTCTCTCAAGGTGTTTAGTTGTCTCTGAGAGGTGCCTCCAACTCTGTCTTCTCCATCAACATTCTTTAAGGATATGGAAAAACCAATTACTAATCTTATATGGAAAGAAAAGAGATCTCGGGTAAGCAAAGCACTATTGAAGAAGAAGAATAAAGTAGGAGATCTTGCACTCCCAGATCTCAAAACCTACTATACATCTACAAGAGTCAAAACAGCCTGGTATTGGTACAATGACAGATAAGTATACCAGTGGAACAGAATGAGAACCCAGATAGCTCCATCAACCTACAGTCAGCTGATTTTTGACAAAGGGCTGAAATCCATTAAATGGGGAAGTGATGATCTCTTTAACAAATGGTGCTGGCAAAACTGATATCCATTTGCAGAAAAATGAAACAAGATCTGTACCTCACACCTTACGCAAAAACTAACTCCAGATGGATCAAAGACTTAAATGTGAAACCTAAAACTATAAACTTCATCAAAGAAAATATAGGGGCAAGTTTAGGGACACTAAATCATGGAATAAATAGACTGTCAAGCATGACCCCCAAATGCACAAACAGCAGAAGATAAACAAGATGATTGTTGTTGTTGTTGTTAAGTGCCGTCGAGTCATTTCCAACTCATAGTGCCCCCATGCACAGCAGAATGAAACACTGCCCGATCCCACGCCAGCCCCACAATCCCTGCTATACTTGAGCCCATCATTGCAGCCACCGTATCAATCCATCTCGTTGAAGGCCTCCCCCTCTTTCATCGACCCTCCACCCTACCAAGCATGACATCCTTCTCCAGGGAATAGTCCCT
>NW_006927360.1:0-976 GCF_000298275.1 Orycteropus afer afer | reverse complement strand
ACAGCCAACCACCCTGAGGGAGCAAGTTGTTGGACCGGTGGGCTTGGAATCATGGTCATAGGAAACATAAGCCTCAATTGGCATAACATACTACACAAAACCCTTCTTCTACATCCAACTTTGATGAGTTGTGACTAGGGTCTTAAAAGCTTGCAAGTGGCCATCTATATGCAACAATCGGTCTCTTCTCATGCAGAGAAAAGAAGAATGAAGACCAAAGACACATGGAAACAATTAGTCCAAGGGACTAATGGACCATGTGAACCTCAGCCTACATCACCTTGAGACCAGACCTAGATGATTCCTGGCTACCACTGTGAACCACTTGCAAAAGGGATCCGTGCAGGAGATCCTGAGTAGAGTGGAGAACAATGTGGAACAAAACTCAAAATCATAAAAAAGACAAGGATAACTGGTCTGATAGAGCCTGGTGAAACCCCCAAGAATATGGCCTTGAGTCACCCTCTGGGCCTGGAATTGAACTCACTCCTGTGGTTTCCAGCCAAACAATATACAGGCCTATAAGGTGAAGATTTATACCAAGTAGGTACACTCCTTAGAATAATCAATCTTGGGAGTTCAGGACAGTATTTGTACAGGGAAATAGCTCAGAGAGTAGGAATGCATAGGTAAGAAGGGCACAGAGAAAAGGTAACCATGAGGAGGATGTGGGAAGAGAGGTGTTACATTCTAGGGATTGCAATCAATATCATGAAACAAAATGTGTATGAACTGTTGTGTGGAAAATGAATTTGCTCTGTAAACTTTCACCCAAATCACAATTTTAAAAAAAGAAAAGAAAAGAAAAATCAGAATAAAAGGGACATTCCTCAATGTAATAGAGGGCATATATGCAAAAACCCACAGCTAGCATTATTCTCAATGGAAAGAAACTCATCTCTATTTTCAGATGATATGATCTTATGCATGGGAGCTCTGGTAGCTTAGTGGCTAAGACACTTGCCTGCTAACCAGA
>NW_006927359.1:0-7132 GCF_000298275.1 Orycteropus afer afer | reverse complement strand
AAAAAAAAAAAAAAAAGTTAAAAAATTATAAAACAGATTATAAGCTTTGATGTTAAGTGAGATCTTTAATAAGAATGCTTTCACATACTGCTGTCTAAAAATAGTTATAGCATTTTATGTTTATATTACATTTCCAATGATGCTAAATTGCAGTGCATAAGATATTGATAAACAGTATATACCATTCCAAAATCATATTGTTATACAGTAATAAACACCTAGTGTTTGAAGAACATCCTATAAAAAGAACATAGTTAGCATTAAGTGAAACACTTACACAGAAGGGAAAGAAGGCAGAGAATA
Organism: Orycteropus afer afer; assembly: GCF_000298275.1. Classification (NCBI taxonomy): domain Eukaryota; kingdom Metazoa; phylum Chordata; class Mammalia; order Tubulidentata; family Orycteropodidae; genus Orycteropus; species Orycteropus afer. The sequence goes on along the minus strand of NW_006927359.1, from coordinate 6,829 downwards.
AATAAATGGGACAATCAATCGTTTGAGGTGTGAGAGGGAGAAGAGTTAAATAAAAGCAGTTTCCCCAGCCAATTGCTGCCCCATCATCTCAAGGAAGAACACTCACCCATCTCTCAAGACCAGTAACTAAAGAGGAAAAGGAAAGAAAATAGAGAGAAAAGTCATATAAGAGTGCAGTAGGAGGGAGAGGATAATATAAGAGAAACCAATTTCAGTGTAAAATTTTTTCCACAGTAAACTCTTAAAAACACAATTAGTTTTACTGTTAAGGGATTAAGGGATTGAGCATTAAAATTATATTCAATATATGATGTTATTCTATACTTTGGAATGGTTTAATAAAGATATGTCATTTCTACAGTAAATTGAGTATTAAGTATTAAAATATGAATGCCATCACTATGTTAATATTCAAACAGAGAAGTATTATAATTAGGCTTAATAGGACAGTATAAAATATCTATATAAGCTACACAGAAAACTAATTTCTTGCATTGTCTGTCTGACCAGGAATTAGGAGCAGATGAAAGAAAGCATGTACCCAATCCTTATACTCCCTGTCCCATGAGATCCTGTGCAGCACTGAGCAGCAGCAGCAGCTCCAGGGAGGATACAGGTTTCCACTGGCCACTCAGAGAGCAGAATAACAACTGGGACCCAGGACATAAGTTATTAAAGGATCAGGCTATCCTAGTCACAGGTGTGATTCCTCAAGCAGAGATTACTGCTAAAATTCAAGATGTGATTTACTTGGGAGTCCTGCACTACAAACCAACTTACTTACTTAGTAGATGCAGGCCTCTTTATCAGATGCCAAGCAGAGTAAATTTCTCTGCAGCTTTACACTTACAAAAATTTCTCCTGCTGTTGCTAATTAAGATTTATTTCTTATTATAAAGAATACATAGCTAGACATTTGTAGGAAAAGTAACAGTCACTATATTTGAGTTGTTGACTTCTGGGTGATCCTTATTTTCTTCTTATACTTCTTTGTATTTCCTGAATTTTTACAAAGAGTATTAATTGCATAACATTAAAAAAAAAAAAAAAAAAAAACCTAGTTCCATTTTGGGGAAAAGTTATTTCTTTTTTTTTAAATTGTGCTTCAGGTGAAAGTTCATAGAGCAAACTAGTTTCCCATTCAATAGTTTGTATATAGAGTGTTCCATGACATTGGTTACATTCCTCACAATGTGTCAGTATTCTGCCCATGGAAAAGTTATTTCTAATACTTGCTGGAAGTGAAAATGCAGCAAAGTAAATGGCATAAGATATGTGCTAACATCTGAGAATCTCACCATGCTACTCTTGAATGCTAAAGGAACAAGCAGACTGAGCTTCTATCTTGCTTGTATTCCATAACTTGAAAACATCTACACATCACCAAACATGACTCATCTTAAACATTAAATCACTTCTCTATATTGTTCTTCCTTTACTGGGAGACATTCGACCTCCTTTAGGGGCAAAACTAAGAGTTAACTACACTAAGAGCAGGAACTGAAAAATTGTCCAGGAGGCTGTAGGAAAGACTCAAACAGAGATTAGTAGTTCTGAGAACTCAGTCCTCAAGGTCAGACTTTTGTAAAAGAACAGACACTGCAAGACATCCCCCCCATCTTGTACTTCCCAAAACTGATGGTTTTGGTCTTCTCAGTAAGTACAAAAATACCAGCATCCAGAATCACCTCCTTTACCAGTAATAAGTCCCTAAAGGTCTCCAGATGAATAGGTTCTAAAGAAACCCACAACACGAAATCAGATGGGGATAGATAATGACAGTTGCCTGAAACAAGCTGAAAATTTGGTAATCTACTACATACATATTTTCTATTTTCAATTTTTTCCCACATTTACTCAGAAGAGATCCTGGCAATTGCATGAGGAAAAGAAAAAAGGACCACTGCTGGCCACAGATCCACCTTCAATTAAAACAATAGCTTAAGGTTACTGAACACTTAATATGTGCTGGGGACTATTCTAAGCACTTTCACATATATCAATTCATTTAATCCTTATTTTTTAAAAAAAACTGTGAGGTATTATTATCCTCATCTTACACTTGAGAAAAAGGTGGCACAGAGAAGTAATCAAGGTCATTAAATGGCAGAGGTGGGATTTAAAGCTGTGCAATATGGCTCTAAAGCAAGAAATTTAGCTTTGGTCCCAAACTTGCATCCCAAAGAGCAGGAGAAAAAGCTCTGCACTAGGAGCACTCTTAGCACTCAGAATGTGGGCTCTAAATACTATTCCCCACTAGAGGAATTACAGCTTGTGGTAGTTAGGTTGTGTCACCTTGGCTAGGCCTGGTTTTGAGTGGCTGGGCAGCTGGATGTAGTGATCAATTCCCCAAGATGAGACTGGTGATCATCTCCATGGTGGAATCAGCTATAAGCAGCTGAGTAGCTGCCTTAGGGATGTTGTCTGCTTCCTATAAGAAGAGGATTTGAGGAAAGTCTCTAGCTTTTGGGACACCTGGATCTTGTATTTGGCCTAGTCTTCATCTCAGTGGCCTACCATGTTGTCTGTCTATCTTGGGACTGTTTCTGGACTTGAGCTAGTGGCCTACCATGTTGCTTGATAATTCTGGGACTGTGCAATTTCACTTGTCAACCTTGTATTTGTCAGCCTCAGCAGCTGCCTGAGTTAAGAGCTGCCTCCAGCTCCAGTGGGCTGGGAGCAAGAAGCAAAGCTGAAGTCCAAGGTCGAGGGGCTTTCACCCAGCCCCTAGAGCTGGCACTGTGAACTCGGACTTCTAGCCTCATAAACTGTAAGAAAAGAAATTCCTGTTTGTTTAAAGCCATCCACTTGGGTTGTTTTCTGTTAGAGAGTCACTAGAGAACCAAAACATGGCTCATTAGGAAAATGGCTGATTCTAAGTCTGGGGCAGAAAATGTACAAAAGGTGCCTGGGACATATTGGTGTGTGAGAAAGAAGGGAAGCCATTGGGGATTATTGGCTCCCATTGGCAAGGATGGACCATAATGTAGCAAATAGAAAAATGACCCCAACTGACTGAAATTCAATGAAAGGAATAATCTATGTGTTTATAATGACACTCGAAAAAATAAAGGAAGATACTAACCAATCGAAGAGCTCAGTAGTTAACTAACTCCAAATGCTTTAGAAGGCAGCTTAAGAAGCACCTGTTGTGACTGAAGGACACTGCTCAGAGTTCTCATCTCATTCTTCAAAGCAGATTCTTTCCACTACACACACTTCTAACCCCAGGAAGAGTGCTGCTAGCAATGAACTTCTCAAAGTTGTTATATTTTTAATGATTTTTATTCCCCTTATAGACTGATACTCAGGGAATTGCCTGGTAGGTCTGTACCTTATACAACTTGGAACAAATCATTTCTACTCATAGACTTAAAACTCTTCTTCTAAAATAAAGTAGCAGCCTGAGAGCTGAAATTTTTAAAGATTTTGAAAATTGTATTTTCATTTGATCTTATATTATGATTAACGCATGGTGGTATCAAGTAAATTTTTTAAAAAAACATCACATACTAACCCCTTTTGGTGTATTTCCATTGAATGACTCTGTTTCTGAAACCCGACTCACTGATTCACGGGTAAAACTGATTGACTTGGATAATCTGTCATCTCTCTCCCCAGAGTCATCCAAGCTGCTTCTTCCTGGACTTCTGTAAGAATCACATCATTATAAAAACATAAACAAGGTCACCTCCACACAAATAAGTGACTGGTCTTCTCATTGAGGCCCTTTCTTATTATAAAGCATTTTGACAATAAATAGATTATTTTAATATAATAAGCCTCTACTTATAGCATAACTATCTTCTTAAATCACAAGCAAATTGACTTTATTTCTGAAAATAAGGTGTGCTCATATGAAATTCTGTAAATTTCAGAAACTATTAAAAAACTAACCAAGTACAAGTGGCCATGATAACAACTAATTAAATGAACATTGCTTATTTAAATCTCAGCATATAGACAACCATCAAGCTTTGAAAGTGCAGATGGATGGTGGATACCAGCTGGCATGCGAAGGCAGTTTTAGTTCTCCCTCCTCTGACTTCGTCCTGGAGAGAGGGAGCATCCCTCCAGGAAGTAGAAGCTCTGATGTGGGAGCATAAAACCCAAACCAAACCCACTGCCATCGAGTCGATTCTGACTCAGAGCAACCCTCACGGCGTTTCCAAAGCTATAAGTCTTCACGAGAGCAGACTGCCTCATCCTTCTCCCAAAAAGCAGCTGGTAGGTTCCAGCTGCCAATCTTTTGGTTAGCAGCCCAATGCCTTAATCACAGTGCCACCAGAGCTCAATATGGGAGCTTAAAAAAAAAAAAAAAAAAACTCACTGCTGTCGAGTCGATTCGACTCATAGCAACCCCTCCTTAGGTTTCCAAGGCAGTATCACTACGGAAGTAGATTGCCCAATCTTCCTTCTGAGGAGTGGCTGGTAGGTTTCAACCACCAGCCTTCTGATTAGCAATCAAATGCCTTAGTCACTACACCACCAGCATCAATCAGTTCAAAATATAAGAAGTTCCCCTTCTTGCTCATATGAAAGTTTTCAAATGATCATAGGGTCAAGACTATACTACCCTGGAAGCTGCTTTTCCCCACCTAGGGAACAAAAGGAAAGGAAAGTCTATTAAATATAAACAAGGCACAACCTTCTCCAGTGTTCAACTTTACTCCCACTACTATTATTCCCATATAATCACTGTTAATTATAGACTAAAGCTGTATTCCTAAAATAAAGTAGCAGTCTGGCATCTTAAACCATATTACTCTGAGGAAGGAATAGAAAAGCAAAAGAGCCTTTCAATCCTATTGTACTCCAACCAAACCATACTGCTATCAAGTCACTCCTGGGACAGACAATGGCAGAGACCAAACAAGAAAAATGGCTCCCTGGGACTAGCCCACCAGCTACGTATCTGCTCTTCAGGATTTTAAGGATGGAAGTGAAGTATGGGGAAAGAATGAGAGAGCAAAGGAGAGGGGAAGGGAGGAAGGGCAAAGAAGATAGGGTGGAGATTAGAAGAGGAACAGAAGAGGGCATGAGCATCCTGTCATGTCTTGTCTTCAAAAGCACTGTAAGAACCAGAGGAGAAGACAGCAGCTTTGCTGATGACTTGGAAAAGATGGCTCTAATGTATTTTATTGTCATCTATAACTCAGAGATCTTACTCCAGATCCTTAAAAAAAAAAAAAAAAAAGTTTTCTAAAACCAATGAAGATCATCTTTTTCACTGACCCTATATTCCTGATAATATGACCAAAGAAGTGAGATGGAGTCTTGCCATCCTGGCTTCCAAGGAGTGTTCTGATTGTACTTCTTCCAAGACAGATCTGTTCATTTTTCTGGTAGTCAATAGTATATTCAATATACTTTGCCAACACAATATTTCAAAGGCTTCAATTCTTCTTCATTCTTCTTGATTCACTGTCTAGCTTTTACAAAAACCTATGAGGCTCTTGAAAATACTATGGTTTAGGATGGGCACACCTTAGTCCTCAAAGTGTTATCAATGCTTTTTAACAACTTTAAAGAAGTCTTTTGCAGCAGATTTGCCCAAAGCAAAATGTCATTTGCTTTGACTGCTGCTATTATGAGTGTTGATTGTGGATCCAAGTAAAATGAAATTCTTGACAATTTCAGGCTTTTCTCCAATTATCTTGATGTTGCTTATTGACCAAGTTGTACGAATTTTGGTTTTCATGATGTTGAGATGTAACCCATACTTAAAGCTATATGTAGTTTTCAATCTTCATCAGTACGTGCTTCAAGTCCTCTTCACTTTCAGCAAGCAAGGGTCTGTCACCTGCATATCACAGCTTGTGAATGAGTTTTCCTCCAAGCCTGCAGCTAAATTCTTTTTCATACTAGTGCAGCTTCTTGGATTATTTGCTCAATGAACAGATTGAATAAACATGGTGAAAATATACAACCTGACACACACACACCTTTCCTGATTTTTAAACCACACAATATCCCCTTGTTCTGTTTAAGCAACTGTCCCTTGGTCTATCTACAGGTTGTGCATGAGCACAACTAAATGTTCTGGAATTCCTGCTATTCCCAATATAATCCATAATTTTATATGATCCACACAGATCATCTTTCTGGTTTTCTCTACTTTCAGCCAAGTTCCATCTGGCATCAGCAATGATATCCCTCATTTCATACCCTCATATGAATCAGCCTTGAATTTCTGGCAATATACTGTCAATGTACAGCTGCAACTATTTTTGAGCTATCTTCAGCAAAATTTTACTTGAATGTAACATTAATGATATTGTTCAATAATTTCCACATTCTATTGAATCACCTTTCTTTGGAATGGGCACAAATATGGATTTCACCGAGCTGGTTGTCCAGGTAGCTGTCTTTCAAATTTCATGGCACATGAGCACTTCCAGTGTTGAATCTATTTGTTAAAACATCTCAATGGGTATTCCATCAATTCCTGAAGCCTGGTTTTTGCCAATTCCTTCAGTGTAGCTTGGACTTCTTTCTTTAATACTATCAGTTCTTGATCATATGCTACCTTCTGAAATGGTTGAACACTGATCAGTTCTTTTTGGCACAGTGATTGTGTGTTTATTCCATCTTCTTTTGATGCTTCCTGCATCTTTCAGTATTTTGTCCATAGAATGTTTTAATACTGTTATTTGAGATTTGAAATTTTTTCAGTTCTTTCAGCTTGAAAAATACTGAGTGGGTTCTTCCCTTTCGGTTTTCTAACTCCACGTGTTTGCACAGTTCATTACAACACTTTACTTTTTCTTCTTGAGCTGCCCTTTGAAATCATCTGTTCAGCTCTTTTACTTCATCATTTCTTCCATTT
>NW_006927358.1:6800-7250 GCF_000298275.1 Orycteropus afer afer | reverse complement strand
GTCTGATTTATGTATTTTGGGGCTCTTTCATTGGGTCCATAGATATTTATTGTAGCTATATCTTCATGTCCAATTGATCCTTTAATCATTATATAATGTCCTTCCTTGTCTCATATGGTGGTTTTTGTCTTAAATTCAATTTGATCAGAAATTAATATTGCTACCCCTGCTCTCTTACTGTTGCCATTTGCTTGATATATCTTTTTTCAACCTTTGATTATTAGTCTATTTTTGTTTTTATCTCTAAGGTGTGTGTCTTAAAGGCAGCATATTGATGGGTTTTGTTTTCTTATCCAATCTGCAACTCTCTGCCTTCTTGAGTGGTGCATTTAATCCATTAACTTTCAGTGTAATTTTTGACACGTATGAATTTGTTGCTGTCATTTTGTTATGTGTTTTTTCATGATGTCCTGGGTTTCTTTGTTCCCTATTATTTTCTGTGCTGAGCTC
>NW_006927358.1:3729-4862 GCF_000298275.1 Orycteropus afer afer | reverse complement strand
GAAAACCTGCAATATCTGGGGATAGGGCACTAAGAGAAAAAAGGTAGAAAAGGAGAATAATGAATTAAAAAATGGGGAAAATGCAAAAAGAAAAACAAGGAATGAGGTTAACCATGAGAAAAAAGGGGGAAAAAATTAAATTAAATTTTTTTTTTCCAACCAGGAACAGGGAAAAGAAAAAACGCTAAAAACTAGGACCTTGGAGGGGAAGACTAAAGAATAATTGTAAAAAGCACAAAAGTATTAATAATAGTAGTAGTTTTAAAACACAAATACAAGCAAACTAAACACCAGAAAAAGAAAAGTGAAAAAGAAAAAAGAAAAAGAATCGGTGGAGGACAGGGCAGGGCACCCAGGGTCCATCTGAGCACACAGACTGGGATGGAGTTCCTTTGGGTCCAGAAGGTGGGTCTGAGTTGGGGATGGCCTCACTTCCATTTACCAAGTGGGTATAGGGTATAAGAGTAACAAGAGGAATGTTGCACCTTTTCAGTCGTGCAGGACCAGAGTGTCCTTAGGGTTGCTGTCAAGCAGAACGTGTTCTTAAGCCCCTGTAATCCAAGAGAGTAGCTGTCTCTTTAAATATCCAAAATAGCCAAGCTGCTTATAAACATTCAAAATGACGATGCCCTCTGGACAGGCAAAAGTCCACAGGTCACCTTTCTCTTCACCTTCTCTGTTTATTCTCCAGCCACCAGAGCAGTCCTCTATGTAATCCCTGGCTAGCAGGGCTGATTTTTAGGTTTATTCTTAGGTCCTACCATCACTGGCCCTTGGAAGGAAGGTTGGGCAATCTACTTCCATAGGGATACTGCCTTGGAAACCCAAGGAGGGGTCGCTATGATTCGTGGGTCGACACTACAGTACATATCAACAACAACAACAACCACCACTTGGCACTCTCCAAGCTGTTTGTGCTATCAGGATCGCTCAGGATTGCTGCCAGATTGCAGCTCCATCTGTCTCCTTTTTTGGTATTTTCATGCAAATTCTTCTGCTAGTTGGGGTTTAGTCCACTTCTATATCCTTCCTTTCAAGGCTCAGGGGTCCAGGATTCTCTTCTGTGTCTATTTTAATTGGTTTCCCTTTTCTTTGTTGAAGAGGGTCTGTGCAGTCTTTCTTCCTAGTCTGCC
>NW_006927358.1:0-3629 GCF_000298275.1 Orycteropus afer afer | reverse complement strand
CAGGATTATCTTCTGTGTCTGTGTTAATTGGTTTCCCTTTTCTTTGTTGAAGAGGGTCTGTGCAGTCTTTCTGCCTAGTCCGCCATCTTATTGGAACTCTGCATATTTTTTGTGAATAGAGAATAAACCTCAGATTCCTATGATATATATATATATTTGTTGTTATTATGTGCCCTTGAGTCATATCTGACTCATAGCAACCCCTCCTTGTGTTTCTGAGGTGGTATCACTATGGAAGTAGATTGCCCAACCTTCTTTCTGAGGACTGGCTTGTGGGTTTGAACCACCAGCCCTTTGGTTAGCAGTCAAGTGCCTTAGGCACTGCACTACCAGAGCTCCTGTGAATGATAAGATTAGCAAAACTTTATAATTTATGTCTTATTCCCTGAAAATATACAGAGCAGATTTGGGAACTTGGACCTAAATATAGAGAGAAGTTATAGGACAAAGTTTAACCAATTTATTTCATTTATTATTATTATTTTTAATATACACACCAGAGCTGGTACATGAAAAAACATATTTGTAAATAAATCTAAATAAGCCTTTTCATAAGTATCATATTAAAATTCTAAATAATAAAAATGTATTGCATCATAATTTAGTATGCAGTCTTAGTTCTTTTCTAGTGATACACAAAATGATTTGTCTTATAGTAGATGCCATCTTATGCATATATATTTTTTATTGATATTTGGTAATTGGCAATACCTGTCAAAGCAGCCCCTTCTACTTAAAGCAAATGTCAATCTGGATCTGAACTCATTTTAGAATACTACACTTTCTTGAAGGATATAAGAAGAGTTACTACTGTTTTTCAGGTAAAGAACTTCAACAGTAAGAAATAGAGTAAATTCATAATCCAATTCCAGAGTTTCACAACTTCAGGTTATCATTACTCATCAGGTGTCTCTACTATATGTGATGGACAATTTGTGTCACAAGCTGTTATTAAGCACATCTGTGGCCTATTATAAAATTGTGTTTTGTTTTTTGTTATGTAATTTTGAAACATGATTTGTTATTAGAAGTGGTCATATGATAAAATTACTTTTAGCCCAATAAAGCAGGATACTACCTTAATTACTTACCCACTGGATAACCATAGGAGCAAACAATAAGAAGTGAAAACAGACTTCAAACAAAAGTATAAAGTAGATGATATCAATGAACAAAAAAGTTGACACTGCTCTGTGACAGGTTTTCCTAAGTGCTTTGCACATCATCCCTAAATAAATAAATGAATAGAGTCATACTCACATCTTGTGTTGGTAGAATGTTAGTTCTATTTGAACCAATGTTCTGCTGATTCTTCCTCCACAGTGGTTCTCAGATACAGTTCGTCTTCTCTAGTCCCCAAATGATGGTCAAGGTCCTTATCACCTAATCTTACATCCAATTTCTTAAATTTACTTTGCATACATACACCTGTCAAATAATTCTTTCAGTTTTATTATGTCTCTTTTGCTCAATATCTATACTAGTTGTCCATTGTTAGCTATATAAGTCTAAACTCCTTAGTTTTTTTTCAAAAATAGGATCCTTTCTAAGAAGCTTTAGTGGCCCAGTGATTAAAGCATTTGGTTGCTAACCAAAAGTTCAGTGGCTGAAAGCCACCAGCTGCTGTGGTAGAAAGATGGGGCAGTTGGCTTCCATAAAGGCTGACAGATAGACTTGGAAATCATATGAGGCAGTTCTACTCTGCCCTGTAGGGTACCTATATGTCAGAATTGCCTCAATGGCAGTGGGTTTGGTTTTGGGATCCAATCTAGCTAAACCAATCTATTTTCCACCAAAGCTCCATATGGGTTTACAAGTCCTAACCCATACTCACTTCTGCCTTTATGCTTGTCCCCATGCAAGTCTGCTCATCTTGGAAAGAACATTGTCTTCCCATTTAGTTATTTAAGTTATATCTAATGATATACAAAGTTCTACAAGATGATCTGACCACGATTATCTCCTTATTCCTGTCTCCTTTAACTTTTTTCATCTTCCACTCTCCTCAGGCATAGTGGCCTCCTTGCTATTCCTTCAACATGATGTATGTACTCTCACTTTTCAATGACTATTACCTCTACCTTGTTATCTCATTGAATGTAAATCTTTCACTATCGTTATGTCTTTGTTCAAAGTTACCTACTCAGTGAGTCCTATGTTAAACATTGCAACCTGTTTTCCCCTTCAACACTGTGGTAGTTAAGTTGTGTGTCAGTTTGGCTGGGCCTGGTTTTGAGTGGCTGGGCAGCTGGATATAGTTATTCTCCATCATGAGACTGGTAATCAACTCCATGGTGCAATCTGCTGAAGCAGCCGTAGCTGCCTTGGGGATGTGGTCTTCTTTCAGCATATAAGAAGAAGCTTTGAGAAGGGTCTCTGGAGATTTTGTCACACTTGGACCCTGCATTTGGTCGCATCTTCATCTCAATGGCCTGCCCTGTTGTGTGCTGGTCTTGGGACTGTTAATGGACTTGAATTAGTGGTCTGCCATATTGCTTGATAATTTTGGGACTGTGACGTTTTATTTGTCAACCTTGGATTTGTCAGCCTTAGAAGCCAGCAGCTGCCTGAGCTAAGAGATGCCTCCAGCTTCAGTGGCTTCAGTGGAGCAAGAGAGAGAGCTAAAGTCCAAAGTTGAGGGGCCTTGGCCCAGTACCTAGAGCTGGCACTTTGAACTCAGACTTCCAGCCTTCTAAAAGAATAAATTCCTGTTTGATAAAACCACCCATTTGTGGTATTTCTATTAGAGCGACACAAGAGGACCAAAACAACCTCTGTACTCTGAAGTCTCCTTATGCTACTCTACTTTTTCCATTTCATAGTCCTCATGACTTTCTTGGGAACTCTGGTGGTATAAAGTGCCTAAGGCACTTGACCACTAACCAGAAGGCTGGTGGTTCAAATGCACCAGCCACTCCTCGGAAGGAAGGTTGGGCAATCAACTTCTGTAGCAATACTGCCTTGGAAACCCAAGGAGATATTGCCATGAGTCAGGTCCGACTTGATGGCAGTGAGTTGACTTCTTTGGAGTTTATGACTTTCTATACAACTATATAACTGCATGAATAACTACGTAACTAAATAATTGAGTTAATTAAAATGACTATTGTTTATTATCTGTTTGTCTTCCCTAGGAATACAAACTACAGGATTATGGGAATCTCTGCCTTATTCTAATATATCCCAAATTCTAGAACAGTGCCTATAATAAAGTAGGTGTTGAATAATTATTTATTGAATCCTAAATCCATTTTCAAGGTTATAGTTAAATTTCCTTTTCCTAGACAAATGGAGATAATCTTGACTTCTTCCTACACTGTACTGAATTATAAGTTTAGCAAAACTTTGCAATTTATGTCTTATTCCCTGAAAATATACAGAGCATAATTCACTGTGTCTTGTATGTCATCTTGCTCATTAGGTTTCTCCCCGACTTGAATGTGGGAACTATGAGATATATGTGATATGTTGCAAAGTCTCAATAATATATTTCAGGAGGAGTTCCGGCAAGATGGCAGACTAGGCAGAAGTACTGCACAGATGCTCTTCAACAAAGAAAAGGGAAACCAATTAATACAGACACAGAAGATAATCTTGGACCCCTGAGCCTTGAAGGGAAGGATACAAAA
>NW_006927357.1:7407-8111 GCF_000298275.1 Orycteropus afer afer | reverse complement strand
AGATAGAATGGACTATTCTAAACTCAGGGAGAAAATTATAAATCACAGGGTAACCTCAAAGAAAAATGATAAACCTTCACATCACAATAAAAAAAGAGGTCAAACACAAATATTCAGCAAATACTAAAACAACAGCAACAAGGGAAATGATAACACAATTCATAAAAATAATGAGCTCAGCACAGAAAATAATATGGAACAAAGAAACCAGGGATACTATGAAAAAACACATAACAAAATGACAGCAACCAATTCATACTTGTAGATAATTACACTGAATGTTAATGGATTAAATGTACCACTCAAGAGATGGAAAGTTGCAGATTAGATAAGAAAACAAAACCCATCAATATACTGTCTACAAGAAATACACCTTAGAGACAAAGACAAAAATAGACTAAAAATCAAAGGTTGGAAAAAGATGTATCAAGCAAATAGCAAACAAAAAAGAGCAAACCAAAACCAAACTCACTGCCATGGAGTTGGATCCGACTCACAGACAGCAACCCCTCCTTGGGCTTCTGAGGCAGTATCACTACGAAAGTAGATTGCCCAGCCTTCGTTCCGAGGAGTGGCCTGGTGGGTTTGAACCACCAGCATCCTGGTTAGAAATCAAATGCCTTAGGCACTAAGCCACCAGAGCTCCCCCAAAAAAGAGCAGGAGTAGCAATATTAATTTCTGATCAAATTGACTTTAAGACAAA
>NW_006927357.1:6203-6840 GCF_000298275.1 Orycteropus afer afer | reverse complement strand
AAGATTTGAGCAGAAATTAATGAAACAGAAAATAGAAGGACATTAGAAAAAATCAACAAGACCAGAAGTTGGTTTTTTGAAAAGATTAATAAAATTGACAAACCACTGGCAAATATAACAAAGGAAAAGAAGGATAGAAGACAGATAACACGAATAAGAAACGAAATGGGTGACATCACAGTAGAATTAACTGAAATAAAAACGATAATATAAGGATACTATGAAGAACTATACTCCAACAAATTTGAAAATCTGGAAGAAATGGCCAGATTTCTAGAAACATACTACTTACCTAAACTAACACAGTCTGATGTGGAAAAGTTGAACAGATCCGTAACAAAAGAAGAAATTGAACAGGTCATCAAAAAATTACCAACAAAAAAAAGTCCTGGCCTAGGCAGTTTCACTGGAGAATTCCACCAAACAATGAGAGAAGAACTGACACCAATCCTACTCAAACTATTCTAAAACATAGAAAAGGATGAAATCCTTCCTAATTCATTTTATGAAGCAGGCATAACCTTGATAACAAAACCAGGAGCTCTGGTGTCATAGTGCCTAAGGCACTTGACTGCTAACCATAAGGCTGGTGGTTCAAACCCACCAGCCACTCCTCAGAAGGAAGGTTGGGCAATCC
>NW_006927357.1:0-4143 GCF_000298275.1 Orycteropus afer afer | reverse complement strand
AAAAACTACTTCAAGAAACCATAAGAGACCTACATAAATGGAAGAACATACCATGCTCGTGGATACGAAGATTGCATACTGTGAAAATATCAATTCTCCCCAAAGCAATCTATACATTCAATGCAATCCCCATCCAGATCCCGTCAGCATTAGGATATGGAAAAACCAATCACTAACTTTATATGAAAAGGAAAGAGACCTCAGATAAGCAAAACACTATTGAAGAAGAACAACAAAAGTAGGAGGTCTCACACTACTGGATCTCAAAACCTACTACACAGCCACAGTAGTCAAAACTACCTGGTATGGGTACAATGACAGATACATAGACCAATGGAATAGAATTGAGACCCAGAAATAGATCCATCAACCTATGGTCAGCTCATATTTGACAAAGGGCCAAAATCCATTAAATGGGGGAAGAGAATGTCTGTTTAATAAATGGTGCTGGCAAAACTGGATATCCATTTGCAGAAAAGATCTGGACCTCACACCATACACAAAAACTGACTCCAGATGGATCAAAGACTTAAATGTGAAACCTAAAACTGTAAAGTTCCTCAAGGAAAAAATAGGTGCAAATTTAGGGGCCCTGATATATGGCATAAAAAGACTATCAAGCATAACCCAAAATACACAAACAGCAGAAGACAAACTAGATGAATGGGACCTTCTCAAAAGTAAATTTTTCTGTGCTTCCAAAGACTTCTCCAGAGTCAAAAGAGAACCTACAGATTGGGATAAAAATATTTGGTAATAACATATCTGACAAAGGACTTATCTCTAGAATTTATAGAACACTCCAACACCTCAATAACAAAAAGACAAACAATCCAATTAAAAAATGGGCAGAAGACATGAATAGACACTTCACCAAGGAGGATATTCAGGCGGCCAACAAACATATGAAGAAATGCTCATGATCATTAGCTATTAGAGAGATGCAAATCAAAACAACAATGAGATACCATCTTGCCCCAGCACTAGTAGCAAAGTTCAACAAGACAGAAAATAACAAATGCTGGCAAGGATGTGGAGAGACTGGGACTGTCATACACTGCTGGTGGGACTGCAAAATAAAATGATACAACCACTGTGGAAAGCAGTATGGCGATTCCTTCAAAAGTTGGAATTAGAAATACCATTTGACCCAGCCATTCCATTACTACGTATATATCCTAAAGAAGTGAGAGTCATGACAAGAACAGACATACACACACACACCCATGTTCATCGCAGCACTATTTACAACAGCCAAAAGATGGAAACAACCTAGGTGTCCATAAACCAAGGAATGGATATCCCAACTATGGTACATATACACAATGGAATACTATGCATCCCTAAGGATTAACGTAGAATCTGCAAAACACCACATAATGTGGATGAACTTGGAGGATATTATGCTGAGTGAAATAAGTCAATCACAAAAGGACAAATATTGTATTAGTCCATTATTGTAAAAGTCAAGGAAAGGTTTAGATATGGAAGGAAATTTTCTTTGTTGGTTACCAGGGCGGGGGGAAGGGGGCAGGTAGGGTAGGGTAGGGAACACTGTTAAACAGGTAGAGATAAGTATTGATTTGGGTGAAGAGAAGGGCAATGTATCAAATGTGAGTGATCAACATGGTGGCACTGAGGAAGAGGAAGACATAGAGAGGTACAGAAAACAAAGATGAACCCTTTTGCACATACAGTACTGCGTTGTGAGTGAAGGCAAACATAGGTATACGGGTGGATAGATGGGTGGATAGGCTGAACTATTAGGTATGTCTGTGAAGCGGGAGGTGTACCCAAGACAATGTATAGGGTTGGCAGACAATGGTCCTAGAAGCATATTTG
The DNA here is from genome assembly GCF_000298275.1 of Orycteropus afer afer. Taxonomy (NCBI): domain Eukaryota; kingdom Metazoa; phylum Chordata; class Mammalia; order Tubulidentata; family Orycteropodidae; genus Orycteropus; species Orycteropus afer. Next base: position 2,301 of record NW_006927357.1, on the reverse strand, counting down.
TATGAACTGTAAGAATTCGCAGGTGTATAATAGAGCTGACAAGGGACAAGGCTGTAGTCACTTCTTGGTTACAGACAGCTACCCAGAAGGGCCGAGAAGTTGAACCTGCAGGCTTGGGACCATGGTCACAGGGGACATCAAGGTCAATTGGCATAACATACTACACAAAACATTTTTCCACCTTCTACTTTGGCAAGTAGTGACTGGGATCTTAAAAGATTTCTAGCAGCCTTCTAGATGCAACAATTGGTCTCTCCTCGTCCAGAGCAAAGAAGAATGAAGAAAACCAAAGATTCATGGAAACAATTAGTCCAAGAGACTGGCACACCATGCGATCCTCAGTTGCAGGGGACATCAAGCTCAATTGGCATAACGTACTACACAAAACATTTTTCCACCTCCTACTTTGGCGAATAGCGACTGGGATCTTAAAAGCTTGCAAGCTGCCATCTACATGCAATGATGGGTCTCTCCTTGTCCAGAGCAAAGAAGAATGAAGAAAACCAAAATTCATGGAAACAATTAGTCCTAGCAACTGGTACACCATCCGATCTGCAGCCTATACAACTATGAGACCAAAAGAACTAGATGGTGCCTGGCTACCACTGTCAACCACTCAGACGGGGATCTATGAAGGAGATCTTGGACAGATAGGGAGGACAATGTGGAACAAAACTCAAAATCAATTGGGGAAAAAAAGGGGGGGCAAGTTTGCTGGTCTAACAGAGCTTTGTGGAACCATTGAGACTATGGCTCCTAGCTGCCCTTCAGGTCTGGAACTGAACCCACATCTGTGGCTTCCAGCCAAATAAAAGACAGGCGTATGAGTTGAACATTTACCTGAGGTAGATACCTTCCTTGGAGAGAACAATCATGGGAGAAAGAAGGGCTTTGTATGCACAGGGAGAGAGCTCAGGGGGCAGCAGTGCATGGAGGGATGGACACAGGGAAGAGAACTATTGGGAAGAAGTGGGTGGGGAGCTATTGCATTGGGTAAATTGTAGTCAATGTCATGAGACAACATGTGTGTGAACTGCTGTATGGAAAGTGAATTTGCTCTATAAATTTTCACCCAAATCACAATTAAAAAAAAAAGAGAGAGAGAGAGAAAAAAAAAAAAAATTTCATATGCAAGAAACACAGGACAATGAATAGGGCTGATTTTGAGCAGCCTTTGGCTCGTGCAGGAAAACAGGGATTGAGGGGCCCCTGCAGAGTGGAAACAAGAGGCAAGGACAAGCCATCCACTCCTTACTGTCTTGGTCTGCACTGCCAAAGCGAGAAGCTCAGGGCCACCACTCTAAGAGATGGTTCTGGACTGCATCCCGGACAATGCTTAAACCCAGGGAGCAGAGAGAGAGAGAGACAGAGAAGAAAACTCAGAAAGACCAATCAGAGGTGGACTTCTTATCAGATGAAAATAAAGCTATCAGAGAAAGACTTTAAAATCAGTAAGTTAGGGTCCTCATTGAGGAATGACTTAAATAAAAAAGCATTTAGAAATACACACATCCATATAAGAATTTAAAAACTGAAAACAGGCAGAAATTTCAGAAATAAGAAATATAATCATCACAATAAAATTTCAACATAAGCATATGACTATAAGCAAAGAATTACTGAATTAGGAAATAATACTGAGAGATTCACCTGGAATGTAGCAGCAGAAAAAGACATCACAAGGAAAGGTTTACACATGGAAGGAAATTTTCTTTGTTTGCTTACCAGGGATAGAAGGGAAGAGGGGGTAGGGGAGAAAACTGCTAGATAGCTAAGAGACACATAATGATTTGAGTGAAGGGAAAGACAATATACCAAAAGTGGGTGACCAACACGATAACAATAAGGAAAAGGAAGACACAGAGAGGTGCACAAGAGGTACAGACAACAAAGGTAAATACACACGCAATACGGCATTAACTAATAACAAACATTAATCTACAGGTGAATACACAGGTAGACAGGCTAAATGATCAAGGATGGTGTGGTGGTTATGTTTATGTGTCAATTTGGCTGGGCCTGGTTGAATGGCTGGGCAGCTGGTGGTAATTACTCCCCATGATGAAACTGGCAATCAACTCCATGGTAGGATCTACCACAAGCAGCTGAGTAGTGTCTGTGGGTATGTGGTCTGCTTCCCATAAATAAGCAGCAGCTTCAGGAATGGTCTCAAGCTTATAGCATGCTTGGACCCTGCATGTAGCCATATCGTTGTTCAGCAGCCTACCATGCTCTGCCGATCCTGGGACTTAAAATGGACTTGAATTAATGACCTGCCATGTGGTTTGGTAACATCAGGAC